>NW_020954572.1:23168374-23235959 GCF_900497805.2 Vombatus ursinus | reverse complement strand
TCTCTCTCTCTCTCTCTCTCTCTCTCTGTCTCTGTCTCTCTCTCTCTTTTCGAGGAAGTTGGGGTGTTAAGTGACTTGCCCAGTATCACCCAGCTAATAAGTGTCAAGTGTCTGAGGCCAAATTTGAACTCAGGTCCTCCTAACTCCAGGGCTAGTGCTCTATCCACACTGCACCACCTAGCTGCCCCCAATGCTTCTCTCTTAATGCAATCAAAACTCAAATTAGCTTTTTTTTGGGGGGGGTGTCACTGATCTAGGTGGCACAGTAGAAATAACACTGGACCTAGAGTCAGAAAGACACGAGTTCAAATCTTGTCTAGATACACCCTAGCTGTATGACGTAGGTAAGTCATTTGACTCTCTGTGTCTCAGTTCTTCATTTATAAAATGGGGGTAATAACAGTGCCTAACTCACAGGGTTGTTGTGAGGATCAAGTGAGTTAATATGTGTATAGTGTTAAACTGGTGGGATGCTCACAAACTGTGGACCATTTCTAAGTAGATAAGTTCTAAGGAGCTGTTTGAGATACATAGAATTTCAGTGACTTGCCCAGGGTCACTCAGTGTTAGAGTCAAGCCTTGAATCCAGGTCTTACAGACTCCACCCACCACACCATATCAGGCTATTTCTCCACTTTTAAATATCCCCGTATAAAGAAATCTACTTATCTTCCCTGTGCCTTTTTTAACCTTTCCCTTCTCAAAACTATCAATCATGATTTCCTTTTCAGAAAGGAATGTTTGAGAACAGGCTGCAACTGGGAGAGGCTGAGGCTGATGGATCACTTGAGTTCAGGAGTTCTGAGCTATAGTAGAGGTAGAGCAGATTGCATGGCTGCACTAAGTATAGCACTCATATCATGAACCCCAAGAAGTGCCTGGTGGCAGCGAAGGTCACTAGGATGCCAGAGAATGGGCACACTGGCCCAGGATACCAAGGGATTATCTAGAATCTTAAAGTTCCCTGGGTGAAATAAGAAAAGAAAGAAAAAAGAAAAATGGAAGGAAAGAAGAAAGGAAGGAAGGGGAGGAAAGAGAGAAGGAGAAAGAAAGAGAAAAAAGAGGAAAAGGAAGAGGAAGAGAGAAAGATAAAAGAAAAGAAAGAGAGAAAGGGAAAAAGAGAAAAAGAAATGAAAGAAAGAAAGGGAACAAAGAAAGGAGAGAAGGAAGAAAGGAAGGAGAGAGAGAGAGAGAGAGAGAAAGAAAGAATGCATTATTTGCCACCATAAATATAGATCACAAACTGCTTCTAATATTCAGTAACCTTAAGTCCTCAGAAGTTGCCTTGACCAAAAAATCCCATCTACTTCCAGTCAATCCTGTACAAAGCCTCTCTGGACATTGCCGGGCTCCTCCGGAAAGAGCAGAGCCTCCAGGACAGTGCTCAATGCCTTCCAACCTGGCCCTGTGTGGCAGCTGCTGATGATAGCACAACTCCTCTTATTAAAAAAAAAAAAAAAACTTTCGTGTTTATAAAATTCTTGCCTTAAAACAACCCAATAAGTGCTGGATAGGAATGGTGGCTGGACCTGGGTCAGCACCTCCTCTGCAACTTATAAGTTGTCCTATGAGACAACTGTAAGAGTCCTATAAGCTTGTCTGGGCTAAGTTATTTGCCTAGGCTCATAGAGCAGATTTGTGTCAGAACCCGAACCCAGATCTTGGCTTGGCAGCTGGCTTTCTATCTACTATACCTTGCTGTACAAATACAGTAAACATCATTTTACAAAAAATCTTCAAGAAGATTAAGTGACTTGCCTAGGATTACCTAAGTGAGTAATGAGCTGGAAATTGAACTCAGGTCTGCTTGTTTACAAGTCCAGGTAGCTTTTCAGTACACCAGGCTGCCTCCTACCTAGAATGCCTTCTGTTGCCTCTACCAGGGGTGGGGAACCTTCGACCTCTTCCCAAGTAACTCACTCCCATGAACCCTTCACTAGCTGTCCTGTCTTATCCTGCCTCATGTAGCTGCCCCTTTCAGACTTTTAAGATGCTCTGACTGGCAGAAGACTTCACACTTAAGACAAAAGCCAAAGTACTAAATTCCCTGGACTTTTTTGAGTTCCCTTTTTCAAAGTTGCCAGGTGACAGCCAGTAGAATGATGCCAGTTCTCTCCTCTTATCTCTTTTCATTTTGTAAAGTGTTTTTTTCACCTTCTGCTTGGCGTTGCCAGGAGCACAGCTCAATTTTAAAATGTTCATTACATTGACATTCCAGGTCCTGGTGGGGAAATAGTTTCTTGCTGCCTTGATGGACAGTATGCCAGGAACAGAAAGTACTCACTTCCAACTCCAGATCTTCTAACAGTAGGATCAAATTCCGCTAAGATAGACCCAGCTACTGAGAATCTAATGGTCCTCCTACCGTTCCTCTGTTTCCTCATCTATGTGAGAGGTTTTCAATATTTTTGACCAAAAAGCTAAAATAATTATAATAACTGATCTTTATGTGGTACTATAAGGTTTACAAAGCATTTTGTACATATTTCCTCATGTGATCCTCACAACCACCCTATGAGATAAATGTGATGGTTACTCTTATCTGCTTTTACAGATGAGGAAACTGAGACTGTAAGTGTCTGAGCCAGGATTTGAACCTATAGTATGGCATAGCAGAAAGAGTGCTGGATTTGGTGTCAGAGGACCTGGGTTCATATCTGTGACCTTGGGCAAATCATAGCCTTCCTGGGTCTCAGTTTTCTCATCTCTAAAATGAAAGAGCTAGACTATAAATGACCTACAAGGTCTCTTCCAGCTTCTAACCTAAGAGGGTATGATCCTGACTCAATGTTTACACTTTTATCCACTAGACCATGCTGGCTCTTACAGAGCATCAGCTAGAGAGCAGAACTTGGAGCCCTTCCAAGCCTGGGTTCAAATGCCAACTCTAATGCTAAGTAACAAAAATAAGAACAAACACAAAAACACTCTTACCCCACCAATTTGGCTTTAAAGAGCCTTGGGAAGAAACCAAGACTTCTCAGATATTATGTTAAGGAAAGCAGCATGAAATACTTCAAAGAGAGGGAAAGGACTCATATATACACAGATGTTTACAGCAGAATTTTGTTGTTGTTGTCGGTGTTGTATAAGAGGGATGTCCCATACTCCAAGCCCAATTAATATAATTAACAAGATGCTCTATGACCTTATACCTTTATCAGGTGAGAATGCTTCTTTGTTATAGAATCAATCAATCAAAAGGGTAAAAATAAGTGTAGACAAATCCTGGACACCTTTATTGAACCAATTAACCAATAAAAGCCTTGTGACCAACTTACTTAATCAGTTTAAAAGGGCTTAAGTGATTTGACTCATTAAATATAATCAAAGGGTGAAAATATATTGAGATTGGTTGAAAGAATTAGTCCCACTTCTGGACTGTGCAAGAGAAAATCTTGCAGGAATATTTTAGCAGCTACCCTGAGAGTACAGCATGGGTTAAGGGAAGGGAGTAGAGAGGTACAGAGAGAATATCACACACTGTCAATGATCATATCACCGGGGAGACTGAATTAGTAACAAACAATCTAGCTAGATGCTGAGAGAGGACAAATTAGTCACACTGAGCAAAGGTAGCTCCAAGGAATATGACTTCTTTGGGATGGAAATAATAAAAGCTTCAAGAAACTCAGAGCCTAACAAAAAGCCTCAGGGGGGAATCTAAGATGGGAGAAAAGGACTTCTATCCAACCAGGACTTATGAGTTGCTACTTTGCTCTACGTGCTCTCTGTGTACCTACTTGTGGGAGAATTAGTCTGAGACTTTGTGGGAGAAAGATAGAGAGGGTATGTTTTGGACTAACCAGTTCCAACTGGTTTGAACTATCAGTGGATAGAGTGCTGAACCTGGAGTCAGGAATACTTGAATTCAAATCCAGCCTCATATGCTTACTAGCTTTGTGAGTCAGTACAAGTCACTTAACCTCTGCCTGGCTCAGTTTTCTCATCTGCAAAATGGGAATAATAATAGCATCTGACTCGTAGGGTTGTGGTGAAAATATGTATTTATAAAACACTTCACAAATCTTAAAGAATGCTAGATAGTGTTATTATGATTATCCAATTTTTTTACTATTATACCTTGATAAATGCTAATTTCTAAAGCTAATTAACTAAGGCTGGCTAATTGATATTCAATGGATAATCAATGGGGAGCACACTGGTGGGGGTTCATGAGTGACTACTAAAAACCAACCTCACCCTTCAAATTTACCCAAGAAGGGACAGCTAAGTGGCATGGTGGATAGACCACTGGACTTGGTGTCAGGAGGACCTGAGTTCAAATCCAGCCCCAGAAACTTGACCCTTATTTTCTGTGTGGACCTGGGCAAGTCACTTAACCCATATTACCTCGCAAAAACAAAAACACAAATTTACCCTTGAAACTTAAGGATAGAATGTAGTCAGCCAGTCTATGGGTACATAACATGACATCTATAGTGGGAGTTTGGGAAACAACCCTTTGCGGGGATCCTATAGCAGCAAAGAAATAGATATAAAATGGTTGTCCATCATTTGGAGAATAAATGGACACATTATGATATGTGAATATAATAGGATATTATTGTACTTAAGAAATAATGAGATGAAAGGAATAGTAATGTAGAAATTTAGAATGACTTATAAGAACTAATGAGACTGAGTGAGTAGAACCAGGAGAACAATTTATACAATGACTGCAAGAGGAAAACAGTTATGAAAGACTTAAGAACTCCGATGAATGCAATAACTACCCATAACTGCAGAAGACTGATGATACAATCATGCTTCCCACTTCTTGCAGAGAGGTAGTGGGGCATAGGTACATAAATTTTCAGAGATCACTACTGTGTGGCTTTGTTTTGCTCAACTATGCTTATTGTTACAAAAGAGAGGTTTTATTATTTTGGGGAAGGATAGGAGAAATTATGGGAGGGCCTATGGGAGATGGGGAATATTAATGATACAAAAAAAAGAAAAGAATAGAGTGCCAATAAATCATTAAAAATAATGCTTGAAAGAGAACAGAATTCAGAGGACACAAAGATAAGCACAGTCATGTGGAAACTATCGAATTAAATTTTATATATATTTTTTAAAACTTTTAGAAAAACAAACAATCCATAACAGAGATTCAAGGTATCATATATAATCATCTTTTCTGTTATTGTTTGTGTATGGAAATATTTGTACATATTGATATTTAGCAAGTTCAAAACCATAAAAAATTTATAAACAACTAAGGGAGGCAGTATGAAAGAGTAGAAAGAGACATAGATTTGGAGTCAAAGGAAACTGAGGCAGAAAGAAGTTAAGTGACTCTCCCAACTCTGGTCTTTCTGACCACAGACCCTTGCACCTGCCTTCAAAATATATACAAAGAAAATGAAAGATAAAATTGGAGGAGAGAGACACAGCACAAGTAGAATTTGGGAAGGGGAAATACTAACTTCCCACAGGATTTCCAGGAGCCCATTGGTAAGACAAACAAGCATGTCTTTGAGTCATTACTATTTTTATTGATAACATTCCACCTCCAAGTTTCCTTTTATCCATTTTGTATAGTCAATAATCACTTAATATGCATTTATCAAGCACTTATTATGTACCCATTTCATTTATGTTGGATATCTGTACATGCTCTTTCCCCCAGTTGAAGGTAAGTTCCTGGAGGACAGAAACTGTTGCATTTTATCCTTTGTTATTTCCATCAGCAAGCATATAGTAAGTGCTTAATATTTTTCTTTGTATCAGTTCATATGCCTTCCCATGCCTCCCTATTCCTCATATTCATCATTTTGTACAACACAAGAATATTCTGCTACATTCACATACCACAGTTTGTTTATTCCCCAGTCTATGAACATCTGCTTGTTTCTATTTCCTTTCTGCTTCAAAAAGTGTTCCTGTGGGCTATAAATATTTTGGTGTGCATGAAACATTTCTTTCTGTCTTTGACTTCCTTAAGGTACATGCTTAACAATGGGATCTCTGGGTCAAAGATATGGACATTTTAGTCACTTTCTTTGAGCCTTTTGGTGGCCTTGTTTGAGTCTCTAGCTAAAGCTGGCAAGTATTTTCCTAAGGCATCATAGTCTTTCCCATACCCCCTTTTATTTGTTTGTTTTTTCCCCTTTAAAAAAACCCATCTCCTAAACTTTAGAACTGGATCATGGAGCCAAAGCAAATTTGTTGAGCCCTAAGCTCACTAGGCTTTCCTAGAGAGACTCTAGGATTTCCCTCCTTCAACCTGTTCCAATGAGAGTTACCTTCCTCACATAAGGTAACTTAAAAGTGAAATCTTATAAGCAAGGCTCATGTCCCGTGACTTTATTGGTCTATAAGACCACGTCTGTTTCCTTCTAGAAGGGGAACTTCTCAAAGTGTTTGAACTTTGTGGGGAATAATGTGGTTTCACACCCGGCATTCCAAGCATTTGGTTAATTTTCTTTCTTTTTTTTTTTTGAAACTACGGTATTTATTGTGATTCTCAGTATTATCATATCATCATATCTACTTGTGTTACAGGCAGCTCCCAACATGAAATACACCTTTTCCCAAGCATGGGGAAGATTGACCACATCAACCAGAGTGCAGGAGGCAATCTTGGCATCTGCTATGTTACCAAGTAAGGCTTAAGCTGAGAGATAAGAAACACCAATGAATTTGTCAGAATGGGGCAGCACTTTATCTCAAGGAGGTTTCTTCTTCTCTAGCACATGAGCCATAATTAGAGTTAGAAATGGAGGGCCTAAATGAGCTCTGAATGATACCCTTGGAAGACAATTTCAGAAGCATGGGTTGAATCATGGAAGGTGGCCAATCTTTCCTTAAGTGCTAAGGCTGCTTGTATATTATTAAAGTCATCACCTTCTTGGTATAGTGGCTAGCCTGCTAGACTTGAAACTAGAAAGACTTGTTTTAAAACACCACCTCAAATATTCATTAGTATGTCCCTGGGTAAGTCACTTAACCACCTATGTCTCAATTTTGTCAACTGTAAAATGAGGGGATTAGGCTCAATGATCTCTAGGATCCATTCCAGCTTTAAATCTATAATCCTCTGAATTTTTCTTTAAAGAATCCTGCATAGATTGTATGGTTTGCTTTCACCTAGTCACTGCCATCAGGTAAAGTCCTACACCTTTTTCAATGACAGCTTTATAGATTATAATGCACAGAAGGGCTTCTACAGGAACTAGAGCACAGAGGATAGAGTATTGGACCTGGATTCAGGAATGCTTGAGTTCAAATCTAGCTTTATTTACTTAAGAGGTTAAAAATGAAAAAATAAAAGAAAATGTGAAATATATCATCGGAAAAACAACTGACCTGAAAAATAGATCAGTGAGAGATAATTGAAGACTTATTGGACAACTGGAAGGTCATGATCAAAAAAAAAATGAAAGAAAAAAACCTGACATCAAATTTCAAGAAATTACAAAAGAAAATTTCTCTGACATTTTAGATCCAGAGAGTAAAATAGAAATTGAAAGAATTCAATAATCATCTCCTGAAAGATAGCCCAAAATGAAGTCCCAGGAATATTATGGCCAAATTCCAGAGCTCCCAGGTCAAGGAGAAAATATTTCAGGCTTCCAGAAAGAAAGAATTCAAATAGTGTGGAGCCACAATCAGGATCACACAAGATTTAGCAGCTTCCGTGTGAAAGGAGAAGAGGGCTTAGAATATGATATTCCAGAAGTAAAGAAGATAGGATTTCGACCAAGAATAACCTACCCAGAAAAACTGAGTGTAATCCTTCAGAGGAAAATTTAGATATTTAATGAAATAGAAGACTTTCAACCATTCCTAATGAAAAGACCAGAGCTGAATAGAAAATTTGACATTCAAATAGAAGAATCGAGAAAAGTATAAAAATATAAACATTAAAGAGTAACCATAAAGGACTCAATAAATTATGTTATATGTAATTTTATAATATATTATAAAATTATATATAACAATATCTATTTTATATATAATTTTATAATAATAATTACATTCCTACATGGGAAGATGATACATGTAACTCCTAAGAACTTTATCATTATTGGAGCAGTAGAAAGGAGCATACATAGACAGAGGGCATGAGTATGAGTGGATTATGTTGGGATGATCTCCAGAAAAAATGGAAGGATGAGAAAGAGGGATCAACTGGGAGAGGTAGAATGGAGAAATCTTCTGACATAAAAGAGGGGTGCAAGGAAGAGCTTTTATAGTGGAGGGGATAATGAGGCACATTGGACAATGCTTCAACCTAAATTTCATCAGAATTTGTTCAAAGAGGGAAGAATATACATGCATATTCAATTGGGTATAGAAATCTATCTAACCCAATAGGGAAATAGGAAGAGAATGAGGAAAAGAGATGGGGAGAATGATAAAAGTGAGAGCAGATTAAGAGAAGTAATAGTCAGAAGCAAAACATTCTTTTAGGAGGGAAAGAATAAAAGAAAGAGAGAAGGATAAACAGAGAAAACGAGATTGAGGGAAATGCATGTTAGTAATCACAACTGAATGTGAATGGGATGAGCTCACCCATAAAATGGAAGCAGATAGCAAAATGGATTAGAAATCAGAATCCAATAACATATTGTTTACAAGAATCATACTTGAAACAACGAGACACAGGCTGAGTTAAAATAAAGGGCTGGAGCAGAATCTGTTATGCTTCAGCTAAAGTTAAAAAAGCAAGGGTAGCAATCATAATCTCAGACTAAGCAAAAGCAAAAATAGATCTTTTAGAAGAAATAATCAGGGAAACTACATTTTGCTAAAAGGTACCACACATGATGAAGTAACATCAAAACTTTTACGGCAAGTTTCTCTGATAAAAAAAATAAGAGCCATTCTCTAATTGATAAATGCTCACAGGATAGGAACAGTTTTCAGAAGAAGGAATCAAAGCTATCTATAGTCATATGAAAAAATGCTGTAAATCACTACTGATTAGGGAAATGTAAATTAAAACAATTCTGAGGTATCACCTCACACCTAACAGAAGTGACAAATACTGGGAGGGATGAGGGAAAGTAGGCACACTAATGCACTATTGATGAAGTTATGAACTATTCTAATCATTCTGGAGAACAATTTGGAACTATCCCTCCCCAACCCCACCCCATAAGTTATAAAATTGTACAAACCCTTTGACCCAGCAATACCATTGCTAGGTCTATATCCCCAAACAAATCAAAGAAAAAGAAAAAGAACCCGTAAGTACAGCTCTTTTTATCATGGTGGCAAAGAATTGGAAATTAAAGGGAGGTTCATCAGTTGTGGAATGGTCAAACAAATTGTGGCATATGATTGCGATGAAGATTTATTGTGCTACAACAAATGACAAGGGGGGATGGGGTTCAGAAAAAAATACATGATAAGACTGATTTTAAAGTGAAGTAAGAAGAACCAGGAGATCATTGTAAACAGTAACAGCAATGTTGTAATGATGATCAAGTGTGGAACACTTGTCTACTCTGATCAATACAATGATTAAAAACAACTCCAAAGGACTCATGATGAAAAAATGCTATTCATCTTCAGAGAGAGAAATGATGAACTCTGAGTGCAAATCAAAGAATAATTTTCTCACTTTCAATTTTTTTTTGCTTTTTTTTTCAATATGACTATTATGGAAATATATTTTGCATGATTTCAAATGTATAATTGATATCATTTTTGCTTGCCTTCATAGTAGATAGTAGAGGAATGAGAGGGAGAGAGGGAACTTGGAATTCAAAATTTGAAAAGAAAACCATGTTAAAAAATAATAAAGTTTTAAAATAAAAATAATAATTCATTAATTAAAAAAGAAAAAAATAGTTTTATGAGTCTGGGAAAGTTACTTAATCTCTTCCTGAGTCAGTTTCCTCATCTATAAAATGGGGATAATACTCTTTCCTCTCAGAGTCGGTTGTGGTGTGGCTGATCTGCGATCATGGCAAAAATCAAGGCCAGGGATCTTCGTGAGAAGAAGGAGGAGAAGGAGGAGGAGGAGCTACTCAAATGGTTAGATGATTTAAAGATGGAACTTTCCCAATTGAGAGTGGCCAAGGTCACTGGAGGAGCTGCATCCAAGCAGTGGTAGTGGTGGCAGTAGTAGTAGTACTAGTAGTAGTTAGTAGTAGTACTAATAGTAGTATAACTGCATTATAGAGTCATACAGAGAAGGGATTCTTCAGGTTTGAGGATAATAATAGCCCCAACCTCCAAGGTTGTGAGAATAAAATGAGATATTATTTGTATAGCACTTTGCAAACCTCAAAGCACTATATAAATGCTAGTGATGATGATGATGATGATGATGACTGTTATATAGAATAATAAGGCACAAAAAGGCTTCTGCAGGGGATTCCCAAAAAATTATCTTGCATTTGTTTATATATACTTTGTGTACACTTCTAAATGTTCCTACCCCCAAATCATAGAATTTGAGAATCAAAAGGTACTTTGGCAACTATTCAGTTCCACCTATATATAAAATGAATCTCCACTATAACAAATTCTACAAGTAATCACACAACCTCTGCATGAATATTTCAAAAGAGGGGGAAATCATGGTCCCATCATTTCCCATATTAGTCCATTTCACTTCTGGACAGCTCTAATTACACAGAAGACTTTTTTTCCCCTGACATTAAATTTAAATTTGAATCTTTTCAACTTTCACCCGCTGTTCCTGATTCTGCCCAGTGGTGCCTAAAAGAACAAGTCTAATAGGATAAGACTGTATATGACAGCCCTTTAAATACTTGAAGACAACTGTAATGGTATCTCCACTGATGGCAGGCAAGTTCCTTGAAGACAAGGACTGTATCTTTTTTACCTTCATTCATTTTTTATCCCCAGTATTTAACATAGCACCTGGCAGAAAGCAATGCTTAATAAACATTTGTTTGATTGAATCATTGATCAATAGCTGTAATCTAATTCACTAACAAATTATTACCCAACCACTGTGTTTATCTGTTCTCTTCAAAGATGGTTTGCTAACAATTATTATAATAAACTAAAAAGTATCATGGTTTACGACAGTGGTTCTCAAAGTATGGCCCATGAACTCCTGGTAGTCCTCAAAATCCTTCCAGAATTATTTGAGGTCACAATTATTTTCATAATAATATTAAGATATTATTTTTCTATTAAAATACCCCTCCCTTACCCAACTACACTATCTGTGTGAGGCTATTTGCTACATCTTAACCAAAACAACATATTGCAACAAATTGAAAGCAGAAGCAGATATGAGAATCCAGTTATTTTCTACTATGTCAGACTTTAAAGAGATTTTCAAAAAGATATAAAACAATGACTCTTCTCACTAAATTTTTGTTTTGGAAAATAGAGTCACTTTTCATAAAGATGTTATGTTAACATGGAAAGGGCTTATTATTGTTATTGGACTTGGAGGCAAGAAGACCTAAGCATATGTCATGTTTCTTTCCTGATTAAGGTCTAGCTGCTTCCTATTCAAAGAGCCTGCCTGTTGGCAACCTTACCTTTCAGACTCCTGGTGGAGTAGAAGAATTGGCGTGGAAAAAACAACTTGATTCCTCACTGCTGTCTGCCAGGCTGGTCTGTTAGCTGGTGGCATTTCTCAACCAGTCCAGAAGACAGGGATACTATGACATGTTTTTGAAATCCACCTGCTATTAAATTGACACCTCCTCCTTCAAAATTCTCACACTACCTTAGCCAGCTCTCTAAACCAGAGTGAGATATTGATGACAGCTGAGTTGTCTAAGAGTCATTGACATTTCAGGCATTGGTGATTCACTGCAAAAGAGCTATGGTGGACAGTGCCCCTCGATACAAAGACAGGAGCTAGAAGGATAAAACATATTCAGACATTTCTGTTTCATTTTAAATGGTTGAGTTTACTGGTATTAATAGCAATGAGAATTCAATAGCTATAATCCAGTCTCATAAACATTAAACGCATAAATCACTGCATATAGATATAAAAGAAAAAAAAGTCCCTTCCCTCCTTTCCTTCTGAATCATAGATGAGAGACAAACAGAGACAGACAGACAGACAGACAAATACAGATATGAATAGTTTGTGTTTTTACGTCACTTTCATTTCAAACATATCTTGCTACTCAAATCCCCCAACTTCCTAATTCCAACTCTACGGGTTGAATTTTGAATACACTACTTCCTCTCATATTTAGGTATGTGAGTAAGACCAAGGCCCTCAGATTAGTTCTTTGCAAGCCTACTCTTCACAGAGAACCTCAATTTCCTATAAACTTTACATTGTTGTTGTTGTTCAGTCATTTTCCAGTCATATCCAATTCTCTATGACCCCATTTGGGTTTTCTTAGCAGAGATAGTGGAGTGGTTTGCCATTTTCTTCTCCAATTCATTTTACAGATGAGGAAACAGGCAAACAGGGCTAAGTGACTTACTCAAGGTCAGACAGCTAGTGGGTGTCTGAGGCCAGATTTGAACTCAGGAAGATGAGTCTTTCCAACTCTATGCCCAGAACTCTATCCACTGTGCCACCTAGCTTCCATACACTTTATACTAGAATCAGCCTTTTCTTTTCATCAATTATACAAAGTTTATCTATCTTTTTAGGAGATTTCTCCTATACTCTCAACCAACTGTTGCCAGAGTTCATTCTAACCCATGAGGTGATTGTTTCATGGACACCTTTGGCAGTCTGGTAAAGGCTAAGGACCTATTCTCAGGATGTTTTTAAATGTATGAAATAAAGACTCAACTTTGAATCCTATCTCAGGCATTTACTATGTGACCCTTGGCAAGTTTAAAAAGGAAACTAATTACATTGAAATACAATTTTTAAAATTTTTTTTCAAAAAAGTTTATAGAACCCAAGTTAAGAATCCATATAAACAATGGTGATGCAGGCACTTTAGAAACCATTTAAAAGAATAGCCATCTTTGAGATGAGGCTGAAAGAATGGAAAAGCCATGTTTAAAGTTGTAAGATAAACAACTTACAGAAAGGTCGTTATTTCCTTCCATTTTTTCAATATCTGAAAGAATCATTAGCCAGCACAAAAAGTGTGGAATGGACCTTCTTAGCCAGCATGGACCTTCAGAATATTTTAACAGCAAAACAAAACAAGACAGGTCCTTTCTTCTTTTCTCCCCTTTTTCCTTTGACAGGAATGAAACCAGCAATATGAAGTCTTCACCAGAAGGGATAAAGAGGAGCATTAAGGCAAAAGGACATCTTGAGAGAACTTCAGATGGCAGGACAGGAATGATCATCATTAAAAGAGTGACCTGGTAGTCAAACTGATATGAGGAAACTCGTGAATCAACTTAATAAAAAAATGCAAAGGAAGATAGGAAAAACTCCTGTGGAATAATTTGTTGGATCTGAGAGAGTAGAAATAAGTACAGGAGTTAGACTAATGGAGTGGGAGCAAAGGGACCTGGGTTCAAGTCTCAGCTAAGCTATCAAGCAGTTCTATGGACTTCTGACAGACTAGTTCATCTTTCTGGGCTTCCATTTTGTCAGTGATATAATGAAGAAGTTGGACTACATCAAAGATCTAACCTGGGGCCCGTGAATTTTAAAATAGATACAGATAACTACTTTTTTACATGTTAGCAATGTTTAATTAACTATATATTCTTTTTAATTCATTTATTTTTAACATTGGTTTAAAAAAAGAGTTCCAAATTCATTTCCTGCAACCTCTTCTCTACCCATCGAGAAATCGTGCAATATGATATCAGTTATATGTGTGAAATCATGCAAAATATATTTCCATGTCAACCATATTGCAAAAATTCAATAAAATTAAAGCAAAAAGATTATACTTCAATTTGCACTCAGAGTTCATCAGTTCTGTTTCTGGAGGTATATAGCATTTTTCATCATGAGTCCGTTGGAATTTTCTTGGATCATTGTATTGATCAGAGAAGCTGTCTTCCACAGTTGATCATCATTATAATATTGCTATTATTGTATATAATGTTCTGCTGTTTCTGCTCACCTCACTTTGCATCAATTCATATATGTCTTCTCAGGTTTTTCTTAAACCATTTCTGCTCATTATTTCTTATACAACAATAGTATTCCATCACAATTATATACCACAACTTGTTCAGTCATTCCTCGATTGATGGGCATCCTTGCAATTTCTAATTCTTTGCCACCACAAAAGAGTTGCTATAAATATTTTTTGCACTGTAGCTCTTTTTTTTTTCCTTTGGGATGTAAACCTAGAAGTGGTACTGCTAGACCATAGGGTATGCATAGTTTCATAGCCCTTTGGGCATAGTTCCAAATTGTTCTCCAGCGTGGTTGGACCAGTTCACAGCTTCATCAATAATGCCTTAGTGTCTCTATTTCCACATCTCCAACATTTGTCATTTTTGCTTTTTCTGTTATGTTAACCAATCTGATAGGCATGAGGTGATGTCTCAGTTTTGTTTTATTTTGCATTTCTCTAATCAAAAGTGATGTAAAGCATTTTATATGACTAGAGATAGATTTGATTTTTTCTTTTGAAAATTGCCTGGGGCAGCTAGGTGGCACAGCGGATAGAACACCGGTCCTGAAGTCAGGAGGATCTGAGTTCAAATCTGTTCTCAGACCAAATACTTGACCCGTACTAGATGTGTGACCTTGGGCAAGTCACTTAACCCCGATTACCTCACTAAAAATTAAAAAAAAAAAGAAAATTGCCTGTTTATATCATTTGCAGAATTTATCAATTGGAGAATGGCTCTTGTTTTTATAAATTTGACTCATTTTTCTATATATTTATCATGGAAACTTGCTGAAAAATATTCCTTAGTTTTCTGCTTTCCTTCAAATCTTGGCTGCATTTGTTTTGTTTGTGGAAAACCTTTTAAATTTCATGTACTCAAAATTATTACTTCCCATAATGTTCTCTATCTCTTGTTTGGTTGTAAACTCTGCCCATTTTCATAGATCTGAAAGGTAAAGTTCCCCATGCCCCATTAATATGTTTATGATATCACCATATATGTCTAAATCATGTACTCATTTTGACTTTATCTTGGTATACAGTATAAGATGTTGATCTATGCCTAGTATCTTCTAATATCTTCCAAACTGCTTTCCATCTTCTCCAGCTATTTTTGTCAAATGGTGAGTTCTTGCCCCGAAAGCTTGGATCTTTGCATTTATCAAACATTGGATTTTTAGGATCATTTATTATTATGTATCATGTGCCTAATCTATTCTACTGATCCACCACTACTTCTTAGCCGATACCAGAGTGTTTTGATGACTACTGCATTGTAATATAGTATGAAATATGGTGTTGCTAGGCTGCCTTCCTTCACTTTTATTCATTGATTCCCTTGATATTCATGACTGTTCTTCTAAAGGAATTGTTATTATTTTTATATATTTTTATATATTTATTATATATCATTATATTTTATTATTTTTTATAATTTTTATTTTTATTTCAATATAACTAGTTTCCTTCACAATCCTATCTATTATGTTTTAGGCATTTAAAAACATTCTGAAAAGAGCCAAATAGGCTTTAGCAGACTCCCGAAAAGGTCCCAAAAAGGTTAAGGACCTCTGAACTATACAACCTCTAAATTTGCTTCTTGCTCTAAAGTCTATGATCTTTGCAATTTGAATATTAGTCCAGAGGCACATCAAATTAACTGAATAATAGCCATAGTGTGATCTTGGCATTACTAATCCTGGATCTGCAGTCCTAGCTCAGGCAGAATTCATAAGAGGATAATTTGTTCTCAGAGTAACTATGGTCCATTGAATATTTATGTAGTATAAGTTCCATGCAGAGAGATTCTGGTTCATTAAAAACAGTTTTGCCTGGACACACTGCAATTGAAAAATTCAGCAGTCAATTTATGCTACTTCCCTCAAAATAAAAGGCCAGTTTTCTTTCCAAGGCAATATATTAGGCGAGTTATTGCCTAAGATTAAGCTACTGCAATGATAATACCTTGTAAATGAATAGTGCTTTCAAACTTCCAAAACATTTTCATGCCCATTATACCACTGGATCCTTTTAACTCCAACTATGAAAAATGGGTAGCATTGTTATTCCTATTGGAAAGACGAAGACACTGATGCATAGAGAGGATTTGAAGTTAGGGAAATTAGGTCCCAATATTGACTTTACATGATTTAGGGTGATGGACTTGGGGTCAGGAAGGCCTGGCTGGGTTCAAACGCCACCTCAGACACTAGCTGTGTGATCCTGGATAGATGAGTCATACAACCCCTCAGTGTCCCATAAAGCCCTCTAAGACTATAAGTTATGGATGAGTTGCCAATCTCTATTAGTTATGAAGGAATGAATAAAGGAGTGTAAGCGCTTACTATGTACTAAGTGCTAGGGATGCAAATAGACAAAGCAGGATAGTCTGTACTCTGGAGGAGCTCATGCTCTAAGAAGAAATTGTAGTGCAGTGGGGAGTTCGAGGCCTGCAGGACACAAAAGGCCAGAAAAACTACACTCCTGCCTGAACCAGATTACAATGTGATTGGGGGATATTTAAAAAAAAATTTTAAATACAATTCAACATAGATAATGTTAATTTGTGGTTTTCTAAGTCAATATGCAGTGCAGGGATATGTTTCTATTTACACCATTGGAGTGGCAGATAAAATCAGTCACTGAATTTGAAGATAGGAAGACCTAGGTCAAAATCCTGCCACAGACATTTACTACCTGTGTAACCTTAGTTTACTTAACCTCCTCATATCTTTTCAGTCTTCTTACATCTTATTCTACCACCATCAACCCCCAGTGATCCAGTGACAGTGGCCTCCTTGCTGCTCCTCAGACCAGACTCTCTCTCTCCTGACTCCAGGCATTTCCTCTGGCTGTCTCCCATGCCTGGACTGCTCTGCCTCTTCACCTCTGCCTCCTGACTCTCCTGACTTCCTTCAAATACAAACAAAAATTCCATCTTCTATAAGAAGCTTTACTTGATTTCCCTTAATAATTTCCCTTCCTTCTATTCATTATTTCCAATTCATCCTATATGTAGCTCGTTTGTATATAATTATTTCCATGCCATCCTCAATTAGACTGTAAACTCCTTGGGAGCAGGGACTACCTTTTTTTTTTTAAAGGCAATTGGGGTTAAGTGACTTGCCCAGGGTCCCACAGCTAGTAAGTGTCAAGTGTTTGGTCTAAGGCCAGAACTGAACTCAGGTCCTCCTGTTTTCAGGAGCAGGGACTATCTTTTGCTTTTTTTGGTGCCCACACACTTAGCACAGTGCCTGGTGCATAGTAGGGGTTTACTGAATCCTTATTGGCTGAATAATTTCACTTCTCTGGGTCTCAGTTTCCTCATTTATAAGAACTCACACTCTGTGCTTCTGCGACTTGCCTAAAATCACCCAATTAATTAGTGGCAAAGTCATTTGGTGCTCTTTCCACTAAACATCATTGACCATACTTGTGCAGTGCTAAAGAACAGAATCGTGTAAGCAAGACTTATTTTCAAACACACTTCTCCAGGTGTTGCTTGGAATAAGAATTGCTTGGCGGTTTTTACAAAACAAGCTTAGTTCTATAAAACTTTCCCTTAAAAGCAATTAAGAGAATATCAATTGAAATAATTAAAACTAACCAAAAAGAATAGCTCAGATTTATTTATGTAATACTTTATATTTTAAAATAATTTTGTATACATTTTCTGATTTTATTCTCAGAACAACCCTTTCAGATAGGGAATAGGGGGATATTATTATTCCCACTCCATAGAAGAGGAAATTAGGGTTCAGAGAGGTTAATACTTGTCCAGAGTCATGAAACAAGCAATAAGTAGAAGAGAATTTAGTCATGCTAAGAACGTAGATCTTCTGACTAGTCCAACTTTTTTTTTTTATAGAATACAGTGTCCCTTAATGTAATCTATCTGCATACTAACTTCACTAGCCCATCATCACAAACACTATTAATAGTTAGCATTATCACTAATAATATCCAGCCTTCAAACAGAAAAAAAACAAAGCCTCTATATAAACTGAAATATTTATAGCAGTATTTTTTATGGTAGCAAAGAACTAGAAACTACGCAGATGTCCATCCACTGGGGAATGGCTAAACAAATCAAATGGAATGGAATATTACTATGCTACAAGAAATGGTAAATACAATGAATAGAAAATCATGGAAAGGCTTGTGTTAACAAATGCAAAGTGAAAATCCAGTGTAGTATAGTGTTCTGGGCACTGGACTTTGAGTGAGAAAGATCTGGGTTTGAATCTTGCCTCAGATACTAGCTACGTGACTCTGGGTGGCTCAGTGTCTCATTTTGTCTGTTGCTCAGTTTTCCCATACTTGCTTCCAATCTTTGCTTTACTAAGATTTGGAAGCATTCTTTACATTTACTCTGTTTTGTTTTGTTTTGTTTTTTTTGTTTTGTCTTGTTTTGTTTTTTGAGGCAATCAGGGTTAAGTGACTTGCCCAGGGTCACAGAGCTAGTAAGTGTCTGAGATCAGATTTCAATCCAGGTCCTCCTGATTCCAGGGCCAGTGTTTTATTCATTGTACCACCTACTTGCCCCTATATGTACTCTTTTATATGGCCTGCCTTGACTTTTTTGGATACTCCCTAATTTAACATACAATTTAGTCCCCACTAAATCTGGGCCTGGTGAGATAAGGCCTGATGAATCGAGGTCATCTAGAATGGAGGTATTACTAGAAAAAAGGAGGCATCTTTCAGTTGTTAACATTTTTGGACCTCCTCAATTCAAATCTTACCGATTCTGTAAAGGGACAAGGACTTCAGTGACTGCCAAAACTTTCACATGACTTGGAATAAGGATGGTGAGAATCTGCTTCCAACCCTCAGAATGAGTCAACTATAAAGATTCTAAGAAAAATAATCTTATAAAGAAGAACAATTTGAATAGAACAGATCGGAAAAGGGAAGAGGGAAGATTCACATGGGATTGTCTCTCTTCCCTTTATGTCTTCTCTCTTTCCTCCAGAAGGCAGTGGATCACTATTCTTTCTCTCTACCTAGGTGCCAATCAGTCAATCAACACACGTGGTAAGCCCCTACCACATACCAGGCATTGTGGCATTGGAAATTTGAAGACTAAAATTAAATAATCTCTGCTCTCAGGAAGCATATATTCTATCAAAGAGGACAGTAAGTCCATAAATAAATATATGCACAATACATAGAAAATGAAAACAAGGATATTTTTGAGGGGAGGTACTAGTTTGACAGTCAGTCAGCCAATAAGCATTTGTTAAGCACCTACTATGTGTCAAGTACTGTGTGCTAAGCACTGGAAAATACAAATGAGACAAAAGACAGACCCTGCCCTTGAGAAGTTCACAATCTAATAGGGGAGACAATAAGCAAATAAATATGTACAGACAGGCTATATATGAGATAAATTAGAAATAACTGAGAGAGAGAAGGTACTAGATTTAAGAGGGATTGGGAAAAGCTTCCTGTAAAAGATTGGATTTTAGTTGGGACTTGAAGGAAGCTAGTAGGTGTTGATGATGAGGGAGAACATTCCTGGCATGGGGGACAGACAGAAAAAAAGCCCAGAGCCAAGAGATGGAGTGTCTTCTTTGTGGAACAGAACTGGCTGGGGGATTAGGAAAGGATTTATATAGTAGGTAGCGTCTGAACTGAGCTTTGAAGGAAATTAGAGCTCTCCTTTGGGGATCACTGGCTTTCTTTTCTGGTGAACAGCACAGAACCTGGCGCTGGGACAGGTAAATAAATTCCTTCTTTTTTCACAGGAATGCTTTTGTGTTTATGTCTTTAGAGTTATTGCTAAAAAATGTATTCTCAATTTGCAGAAATCATTTTTGGTGGATTTATATGTTAATATGGAGCTAGAAATGTACCTGAAAGTTCATGTGCTTACCAGCCATCATCAAATACTTCTCTTTTTCTCTCTCCACATACATAATAAGATATACACTCGTTGTGCATACATATACATGTGTATATATATATCCGTTCTCTCTCTCTCTCTCTCTCTCTCTCTTTCTCTCTCTCTTTCTCTCTTTCTTTTTTATTCTATCAGCCCAGTATAACATACTACTGACTACTTCCTAAAATATTCTGGGAGCTATGAGAAAGGATAGCTAATTAACCTCCAATCTCATTACCAGGGAGTATAGATAAAAGTCTAGCAAAGAATCTGTGCATGAAGTTTTAAACAGTAATTATAGGGGCAGCTAGGTGGTGCAGTAGATAAAGGACCGGCCCTAGAGTCAGGAGGACCTGAGTTCAAATCCGACCTCAAACCAAACATTTGACACTAGCTGTATGACCCTGGGCATGTCACTTAACCCCAATTGCCTAAAAATTAAACAGTAATTATATTACTATTGGTAGTGGGCATGTATATTGTCTGGAGCAAACTTTCATGAGTTTTGCTGAGTTCCAAGGACCATTAACTGTCCTTTATAATGGTTAAGGATGGTCATCAATCAGTCAATAAGGATTTTTTAGGTACTTACCATGGGCTTGGCTCTGTGCTAAGTAGTGGGAATACAAAGAAAGGGAAAAAAAATAACCTCTGCCCTCAAGGAGCTCACATTCTATAATAAGGGAGAATCTGTAAACAACTAAGTATATAGAAGATATATACTAAGTAGATGGAAGTTTGTTTTTGTTGTTGTTCAGTCCTATCTAACTTTTTATGACCCCATTTGGAGTTTTCTTGGCAAAGATACTGGAGTGGTTTACCATTTCCTTCTCCAGCTCATTTTACAGACAAGGAAACTGAGGCAAACAGGGTTAAGTGACTTGCCCAGGGTCTGTAGTCAAATTTGAACTCAAGTCTTCTTGACTCTAGTCTGGTACTCTATCCACTGTACCATCTAGCTGCCCTAGATGGAAGGTATTACCTCCAAATAGCTTTAGGGATCTTCCCAAATGACTAGGTTTAACTGTTTGTTATATTAAGTTTCTAATTTCCTGCAAAGGACCCTGGACAACAGGAATCAAGATATGTGATTTGAAATCTTAACTTTATCACTCTTGCAAAGAAGTGGAGAGCTTTATGCCTCTGAATCCAATTGTATGCATACATATACACATGTAAGTGTCTGTATACAATTGGATTCAGAGGTAGAAATAATAATTTTACATACACATATATACGTATACATACACACACAATGGTACAAGATCAGGATGCCCTCAGTGGTTGACTGAGGGCAATGATATGGAACAATAACTTAAGAATTGCATATACACAGAGCTTTGCTTATTTATACTGACTGGTGGTACTTTCAACCAACTTTATCCATAATGGATAACACATGAGGGGAATAACACATATGAGAAAAACATATCAGTCATATGGTTCAGCCATAGAGATCAGGAATCTGAGTGAAATACCTTCTCAATGAAGTTGGGCCAAATTATTTGTTCCACCTTCCTTACAAAGTACAGAACATACTGTATAGATTAATCAAATTCTACTTCCTTACTATTTCCTACTGGGCAGCCTTGTCCATACCATAGTGGAATGCCATTCCAAAATTTGTGGTTTGTCTAAAACCAAGTTACTATTGGTACAGTGAGTGGTTTGGGTTTTTTTAATGCTATGCTGAACAAAATGTAAATACTAGAAGGTACATTTGACTGAGCCCATGGGAAAGCAAGAACCAGAGACACACCCACCTGAGTACATATACAAACATTATACACACATACATGTGTGTGCACGTATATGTGTACTTAAACTGGGAACAAGTACCAGAGAAGACATTGGGTGGGCTGTATTTGTTTTGTAAATTCATTTCATGAATTTGGCCCTTTATTATAAAGATCTCAAAGGGCTTTTTAAAGAATTCAGTTGCAAGGATCCTTGACCTCTCTGTACAG
Organism: Vombatus ursinus; assembly: GCF_900497805.2. NCBI lineage: Eukaryota > Metazoa > Chordata > Mammalia > Diprotodontia > Vombatidae > Vombatus > Vombatus ursinus. The sequence continues at coordinate 23,214,144 of NW_020954572.1, read as the reverse complement.
ATAGGTCAGCAGAAGAAAAAATAGAGGTGACTCACCTAAGCCAACCCAAAGATGGAACCCAGAACAAAATTTATGTCTCCTGTATTGGATTCTACACACTAGAACACTCTTTCTGGATATATTCAAGTTGATTGCTTATTAAATATAAGCCGGTATTTTAAGTCTGCCTCAGTGGAGGTTGTCTCTGGAGTCACGAAGACCTAGGTTTGAGTTCCACTAGCTACACGACCTTGGGCAAATCATTTAATTTCTCTCAACCTCAGTTTCCTAATCTGTAAAATAAAGGAGATAGATTCAATGGCCCCTAAAATCCCTTTCCAACTCTAAGTCTGTGATCCCATGATCTTAAATCATGGTGCAGTAGAAAGAGCAATGACTCTGATAACAGAAAACCTAAGTCCAGATTCTGCCTTTGATGCTTGCTCCCTGTGTGATCTTGGGCAAGTCTCTCAAACTTCTCTGTAAAATGAAGGAACTGAACCAGAGGGCCTCTGAGCTCCTTTCTAGATCTTATTTGTTGTTGTTGTTGTTGTTGTTTATTCATTTCAGTTGTGTCTGGCTTTTTGCAACCCCATTTGGGGTTTTCTTAGTAAAGATACTGGAGTGGTTTACCATTTCCTTCTCCAGCTCATTTTACAGATGAGGAAACTGAGCCAAACAGGGGTAAGTGACTTGCCCAGGATCACACAGCTAGTAAGTGTCTGAGGCCAGATTTTAATTCAGGAAGATGAGTCTTTCTGACTCCAGGCCCACCACTGAACCACCTAGTTGCCCTCTATGATTCTATAAATTATCTCAAAGGGAAACTGAGCTCAATATAAATGCTTAATATTAAAGAGATTTTAAACTACTTACAGTTATCCATGAAAAATTATTGATATAATTTTAGGGAATTCCTAAGACAACCCTTCTCAATTTATTTCCCCTGTGAGTCTTTTGCATAATAGTATTGAAGCTTCCAATTAAGATTTAGCTCTCCTATTCCCTAGGATTGCATAGTAAGCCATGAACACTTCAGTAGATGTTAGTTGGTGAGATTAGCTAATCAGGCTCCTGGGAAAACCATGGAGATCACTATATTATTCTCCAATCTCCTTTTTCAGTGGAGATACTAAAGATCCTCATTCTAGGGTTGTTGAAGATATAGGATTCATCAAAGAAAATCCATTAGGCCTTCAAATCAATTTATGTGATATTAAATTGTGAGGCCACTACTGGTATTTGATACTGTGACCATTTTTTGCTGAATCAAAAAAGGATACAGGGTGCACAGATAAGAGACTGATATAGAATTTACCTCCTCCTTCTATGCTAGGAGAATAAAGAAGAAGACAAGAGACCAGAGAGTTTTTAGAAGAAGGATGTCAAACTTAGAAGTCTCTCTCTGCCATGTTAAAATTCCCTTCCTTCAAAGAGAGCATCCCTTCAAAGAGAAAAAAAAAATTGGGAGATAGCAATTAGCTCTCCTGGGGAGTCTGAGCCCATGACAAGCTGGATTCCACTGCTAAATTGCATACAAGCATTGGGGAAATGCAACAAAATGCAAATCGATTTAGATGAGCTATAATGACCAAGTTTTCCAAATCAAAACTTGGAGTAAATGGTTTGACAAAAGATAACGCTTTTTCAATGGCTTGTTAAAAGTATGGTCTCTATCTTAAAACTGACATTCTACCCCAGCCCCAGGTTAGGGAAGAAGATTTGGAATCAGAGAACCTGGATTCAAATCCTGATTTTGCCACTGTGTGACCTTGAGCAAGTGACTTAACTTTTCTAGGCCTTGGTATTTTCATTTGTTAAATGAGGGGGTCAGACTCTAAATCTTTGATCTCTAGACCACATTTCTTCAAAATGACATTTCCTAGGGATGGTCCCAATTTTCACTAACGTTTGATTTATTGTTGATTGATAGCTAGAAATATACTAGGCATTCTTATGGGTTAGTCTTTGTATATGAAGATCTATGTGTCCTTCATATACACAGCTAATACTACTGCTACATCCATAGGCAAATACTATGATTTCTTTTTCCCTAATAGTAAGATTAGATCTATGCTCATCTATTTTCACCATTTTTCAGCCACCTAAGGATGAGTGATGTACATTTTTAATATGGCTGCCTGGAATTTGGTTTATAGGATCATAAGATCATAGATTGGCACTAGAAGACTTAGAGTCATTTATTTAAAACCTCCTCATTGGGGGCAGATAGGTTGCACAGTGGATAGAGTACTGGCCCTGGAGTCAAGAGGACCTGAGTTCAAATCTGGCCTCAGACCAAACACTTGACACTTACTAGCTGTGTGACCCTGGGCAAGTCACTTAACCCCAATTGCCAAAAAAAAAACAAAAAACCAAGAAAAAAACCATCCTTGTTTTATATTTAAAGAAACTGAATCTCAGCAAAGCAAAATGATTAGCCCCAGGTCATATAGGTGGTATTTTCAAGTTTGTAAAGCATTTTACAAATACAATTCCATTTTATCCACTCAATAACCTTGTGAGGTAGGTGCTATTATCAACCCCATTTTACAGATGAGGTAACTGAGGCAAGCAGAGGTGTAATGACTTGTCCAGAGTCACACAGCTGATTAGTGTCTATGGCAGGATTTGAACTCAGTTTAGATCCTCCTGACTTCAGTTCCTGCACTCTATCCACTGTGCCATTTAACTACCGAGTAAGCGACAAAGTCTATTCAAAACCAGGCCTTGACTCCAAATCCAATACTCCATATATTACACATTACTTCACAAAATTCACTAGGTCTGCCTGGTAATTTAACATCCTGAATACTGTTCTCTAATTACTCTCCCCTTGAGGCCACAGAACAGGTCCAGCTTTTTTCCATCAAGCCACTAACACAGCAGAGAGGTACCTAAGATAAGGAGTATTCTATGTCTTCTGACAATTATTCTTCTCTGCTTACATTGAGGACAGTTGAAAAAGACTAGTCAAATTACTATAGAAATGTTTCCTATTCTGCACTATTCATATGTTTAATGATGTTCTTCTTTGGACTGTTTTTTATTTGTATATCTTTTCTCCCCGGTGAGATTATAAACTCTTTGAGGTCAGGGCTACAGTCACGGCAGGCATTCCATTGTTAGCATCATAGTATTTAGAAGGAGACTTACATAGCATCAAATCAAATTTCATTCTACAATGAAGGAAACTGAGACAAAGGAAGGGTAGCTGACTTGTCTTAGGTTAGGCAGCTAGTGATCAGCAGAGCAAAGAGTTAAGCCCAGGATCTCCAATTCCAAATGCATGGCTTTATCCAGTACACCAAGTGGCTGCTTCAATTCATGTTTGTTTAATTCAGAAAATGCCCTTGACTACAAGAATCATGAGATGTGAAATAATCTAACGGGGGAGGGTGGAGACTTCCTTTGAGATGACTAACTAAGAGGTCTTCTCTCAAATAAATGTATAAATAAGAAGAGAAAGACAGCAACCAGAGAGCCTCAGAAGAGAATAACATGTAAGATGAGGAAAAAAGAAAAGGAAATGAGCAAGCAAAACTAGATTTGGAATAGCGAGCTAGAACTCTATTTATATAGTATACTGGTGGTTGCTAAACCTAGGATCACAAAACACTGAAGAAAATAATCATTATTCCATCAGAATCATTGGGAAGACAGAATGGAAGCTTAATAAAAAAGGGAAAGAGCGGGCAGCTAGATGATGCAGCGGATAGAGCACCAGCCCTGGAGTCAGGATGTTGTGAGTTCAAAGCCGGCCTCAGACACGTAACACTCACTAGTTGTATGACCCTAGGCAAGTCACTTAACCCCAATTGCCTCACCAAAAAAAAAGGGGGGGGGGAAGAGATAGCAACTCATGCAATGCAGTATAATAAATTCCAAATGGATCAATATTCTAATTTTTAAAAATATGTTCAAACGGGAAAACATTGTACACAGTAACAACAACATTGTGCAATGAGCAGTTAGGATAGACTTAGCTCTTCTCAACAATACAATGATCTGAGTCAATTCCAAAAAACTCATGATGGAAAATGCTGTCTATATCCATAGAAAGAACTATGGTGTCTGAATGTAGATTGAAGAATGATAGTTTTCACTTTTTTGAGTAGTTTTTCCCTTTTGTTCTGTTTCTTCTTTCACAACTTGCCTAATTCAGAAATAGTTTAATATGATTGCACATGTATAACTTGTATCAGATTACTTGCTGTCATGGGGAGGAGGAAGGGGAGGGAAGGAAGGAGAAAAAAATGGAACTCAAATCTTATAAAAAATGAATGTTGAAAACTATCTTTACACGTAATTGGAAAAAAATACTATTTACAAAAATATTTTAAATAAAAAAATATGTTCCATAAAATACAGAAGTCAGGGTATCATTATTCTTTCCAAAACTGTGGAAATGAAATAAATGTCTAAGTAGCTGAGACTTGGAGGAAATTTTAAGAGATAATATAGATTAATTATATAAAGATAAAGCTTTTGCACAACAAAAAGTAATGTTTTCAGAATCAGAAAGAAAGAAACTGGAAAAAATATCACATCAAATATATTTGATAAGAACTTCACATCCAAAATATATAAAGAATTGTCATAAATATCCAAGATTGAGTCCTTATCCAATGGGTAAGTAATTAAAGGAAATTGAAAGAAGAAACACACATTTTCAGAAAATTCATGAAAAAGTTCAGAATTTCTAATAGTGAAAAGCAAATTAACATAACTAAAATATCACCCAATACAAATCAAATTGGCAAATAGAAAACAACAAAATTCAGTATTGGTTTAGCTGTAATAAAATAAGATTCATATTACTATACATTAACCATAGAGACATGAACTGGTCCAACTTTTATGGAAAGAAATATAGAATTATAAGAGTTACCAAAAAGTATATACCCTTTATTGCAATGGTCACACTATTGGGAACATGTGTCCCAAGAGGCTACTGGTATGTGGGGGAGCAGGGGGACCAGGGGGAGGGACAGGATTTAGGGACAGAGGAGAGACCTATATGTACAAAATATTCACAGTCATATCATTTGTAATAATCTGAAAGAAAACTCAGTGTTCATTAATTGGGGAATGGCTAGACAAATTATGATAATATTAATGTAATATAATATTACTGTATAATAGGAAATTATAAATATGATAAATATGCTCACATGTTCATCTAAGCCAAACCGAACAATGTACACATTGAAAGCATGTGTAATTAAAGACAAAAATAATAGCAACACATCATGTGTATACAGGAAAGAAGGCCAAAAATGAAGACAAAAACAAGGACTGCATAAAGACTATTTTGTTCAAGTCTATATATACAAATTTTCAGGGTGGAGCTAACTATTTGGGAAATAAAGTTTACATACATGTATAATCATTTGCAATTTCTTGGAGTCTTTGCTTTCATTCTGCATGCTCATTTTTTCTTATTTTCTTATACTATTTAAACAGATGTACTTCTCAATTAAAATTTAAAATAAAATTATACTTTAAAAAAAAAGCAGACAACTTTCTGTCATGATCAGGAAATATGATTCTTCCAAGACCTTTTAAAGCCAAGATCCCAAATATTCCCATTGGTAGGGTTTTTCTTACCATCAATCTTAAGTGAACAAGACATTTCATTTTTGGTTTATGATCTTTGTACTAATATTTTAAAAACAATCCATTGTTTAGCACAGTTTCTTGCACATAGTAGGCCCTTAAAATCCCTTTTTTTTTTTGATGAGGCATTTGGGGTTAAGTGACTTGCCCAGAGTCACACAGCTAGTGAGTGTTATGTGTCTGAGGCCCAATTTGAATTCAGGTCCTCCTGATTCTAAGGCCAGTGCTCTAACCACTGTACCACCTAGCTGCCTCTAAAATCCTTTTTTTTTTTTAACTTGACTTGAATTATGAAATATTTTGGAAACATCAATGGATGTATTTTCGTCGATATGGCAGCTCAGTCCAATAATGCTGATCCTGTCTATATTAACAACAACAAAAAAAAAAAAAAAAACACAGTTCAGAATTTAGGTTAGGTATAGTCGTGTCCCTTATGGATAAAAATAAAAGAAAATCAGCTCATCTTCTTTTTGCAATGATACATCTACTGGGTCATGAAACTAATACCCTCTGTCACATAAAGGGGAAAATAGAGCCCACTGTCTTACCATAAATACTTTCCTAATACCCTAACTGCCCCCTAAGATTTAACTTCCAAATGGAATACAATTTTTATCTAAATTTACTGGGGAAGAAGAAAGACAGAGAATAGGAGATACTATTTTACAACCATAATATTAGAGAGATGGGTACCCTCCCTTCAACCCAGCCAATTGTGACAGGTACCTTAGAAAAGGTGATAGTAGATATCAGAACTAGGAGCTGTTCAGCCTTTCAGCCCCTTCTAGGATGTTTCCAAAATACACAGCCGACACCAAGACTCTTAGCCAGCATTTGTCTCTCCAGAAGGGATGAGTCCAATGAACATTTGTTCATTCCCAATATTACCCTCCAGTTGCCTTCAGAGAAGTCATCTTCATCAACTTCAGAGAAATAACCCTTTTCCCAGTATTCAGTTTCCAGGGTCCTGAGCCAACCACTGGACATATCAACACCATTTCCACTTTCTATCCAAAAAAGAATTCCGTGGAAGCCAAGCAGATATGCCAAAGCCCTTTGACCTCTGGCTCCCTCCTTGGCTCTGATGCAACCTAATCTCTAATCAGAAATTTATTTTTTTTGTTTTCCATTTTATCTCCATAAATGGGGATGGCATAGCATTTTGTGGGTTGTTGGCTAAGAAATACAAAGTAAGTAAGTTTCATTTTTCTTATTTTCTCTATGAAATATTTTGTTCATCATGAAATCTTTATTTTATAGGGTCAGTAGGAACCTAATCTAGAACTATCGCAAGGGGAATGCTTTGTAAATTGCAACTAAAGTAAAGTGAACTTTTATCCTTAGCTCCTCATCTATAGAATGAGATGTTGGACCACATGGTACCTAAGGGGACATCTCTAAATGTGGAAAAGAATTATATCAAAATAGCTTGAGTGGGCCTATGGTGGGTGGGAGGATTCTGTTATTATCACTTTCAGAAATTATCTTATGCTGCAGTGGTTGTAAAACTAAATACTGTATCCCTCATGAAGATACAGTAATTCATGGCAGCATATGAGACAATAGGGTCAGTCTCTGGGAAGTTCCCTCTTACTTCCTTTGTCAGAGACAGGGAGAGGTCTTTGCGCTTGAGTTTGTGGTGAAGGATATTAGTGAAGAGAAAGGAGTCTTTCCCACCTAAGCAGAGTCAATTTTATTCCTTCCCTTGGTGAAATAGCTATGGGAAGAAGGTTGTTTTTTTGTTTTATTTTGTTTTGTTTTATCTTGTCTTGCTTTTTCCCTCCACAGAGAGGAAGGGGTAATGGGTATCTTTGCCAAACTCATGACTACACAGAATGGATAGCCAAGTTGGAATTTTTACCAGAGACCAAGAGCAGGCCAAGTCAATGATGAGTAGAGTCTGAGGAAAGCCAAGACAATTTGGAGGTTCCTTCAAACTGGAGTCTGGAGGCGTGACTTCAAACTACTTAAAATGAGATAAGCTGCAGACCAGTGGTGCACAGGTAGATAAGCAGACAAAGCAGGAAATCCTAGATACAGGACAGCTCTTCTCTGAAGTCTTCAGTTTGAGAATCATTCGGAATTACACCAAGTCTACTTCTTCCCTGTTGAAGGGTAAGTGTTTTGGAAGAGTTGTTTCCCAAGCTATTTGGAGGGAAGGGAGTGGTAGAAGGATAACATCTTTTTTTGAGAATACATACATGCATTGTTTCCATTACTTTATCACTTACTATTACTTCAATTACATATTTTACTGTCCCTTGCTCCAATGATATTCAGAGATCTTAGGTTTAGATCTAGAAAGAACCCCAGAGACCATCTAGTTAGTCCACACTCCTCATTTTGAAGATAAGGAGCCTAGGCACAGAGGAATTAAAATGATTTGCCCGAAGGTCACAGAGTTACAGAGTAACAGGTCTGGGATTCAAACTCAGATTCTCTGACTCCAAACCCAGTGCCCCTTCCACTGCACAACATTTCCTAACGTTGTTCCTTGTCAGCATTTGTTAGCATGCTAAACAACTGAATATCTGACTTCCAATTATTTCCAAAGATTACATTGGATGGGGGTGAGGGAAGATACCAATATCCTAACACTCTGAACCCCCATTGGTGAGGGTTTGCAGTTCAGTGGGTACAGAGTATGGCACCTATGTGGCCCCAAGAAGAAACCCTGGGATCCTCGTGAGTAAAAACGCAATGCAGAAGGGTAGAAGTAAAAGAGCTGGCACACCTAGACATGGGCAAAAGCAGCAAAGCAGTGACTTTAAGCAGGCCCACTATTGGCAGTCCAATACTCAGAGGAGGCTTCAGAGACCATGCTTGAACATAGGATAAAGGGTATTTACTCTCTCTTCTCTTTTAGATTTCCGGCTCGTTGTAGGCAACTCCTTGAGTCTATAAGGAGAGTTAAAGGTCCACAGGTGCACTTTGGCTGTATTTATACATTTATTTGTATACTCAGTCATTCAATCATTCAGTCAGTCATCTATCCAAACTTTTCTGTCATTCATCCAGCAATTATTAAAAGCCTACTTTGCCCCAGGAACTATGTGAGACATTGGGAATACAATGACAAAAGCAAAATAGTCCTTACCCTCAAGGAGTTCTTGGAGGGAAAGGATGGGGAGGAACTTCAGGAGGTGTGGGAAGAACAACAGGTACACAGATAAGCAAATATAACATATACAAAGTGGGGAGATTGGGAAATGGCCCTTGAGAGGAGACTTGAAGGGAGTCAAGAATTCTGGAAGTGTCCATGCAGAGGTAAAAAGGGAATGCATTCTAGGCACAGAAACAGGGTGAGCAAAGGTAAGGAGGTGGGATATAGAATTCATGTATGGGGAACTATAGTACATAGGCCAGTTTGGTTGGAACATATGATGCATAATATGAAATCAATTTGGAAAGAAAAGTTGGAGCCAGACTGTAAAAGGCTATAAATATCCATCAAAGGAGTTTGAATTTTTGGCTAGAAGGAATCAGGAGCCAATGGAGCTTCTACAGCAGGGGCAGGGAACCTGCAGCTTCTAGGCCACATGTGGTCCTCTAGGTCCTCAAGTGTGGCCTTTTGACTGAATCCAAACTTCACAGAACAAATCCCCTCAATAAAAGGATTTGTTCTGTAAAACTTGGGTCTCAGTCAAAAGGCCACACTCAAGGACCTAGAAGGCCACATGTGGCCTCAAGGTCATAGATTCCCCACCCCTGTTCTAGAGCATGGGAGTGACCTGGTCAGACCTGTACTTTAAGAATATTGGTTTGGCACCTGGGTGGTAGAGATATTGGAGAGGGGAAATACTGGAGGTAAGGAGACTGAGTAAAAGGCAGCCAAGTGAGTGGAGAGAAAAAGAGATTTGAGAGAGATATTGTGGGGGTAGAATAGAGGAACAAAAGAATGCAATTGGATAGAGAGTTGGGTGGTTTGTTTGAATGATGGATTGATTGGATATTTCGCCCTTCTAATCTGTTCTGCCAGTTATTACAAAACTAATTACCCTAAAATGGCACTTTTATCAGGTCACTCTCTTCCTCAAAAACCAAAATGGCTCCCAATCAAATCAAATCCAACCTCCTCATCTTTGTCCCCGAAGCACTCCATAGCTCTGCTATAACCTCATTCCCCACTGTTTTCTAGAAAACTGCTGATTGGAGCATGAAGTGATACATGCATCGTCATTTATAAAGAGAGTTGGAGTAGAATAGAAAGATCAATAAATGTAGAGTCAAAGGAAGGGAAGGACCTGGGTTCAAATCCTCCCTCTGGTACTTCCTAATGATAAGACCTTAAGCAAGTCATTTAAAATCTCTGGGCTCCAATTTCCTCATTTATAAAATAGGGGAGTTGATCTAGATGACTTTGAAGATTCTCTCTGGCCCTCTATGATCTGGACAGGTCATTTAGCCTCTCTGAGTCTCACTTTCCTTATTGATAAAATAAGCAAGTTGAACTAGACAGCCTTTAAGGTCCCTACAGATTCTGAATATAATATTATCCTAAGGGCCAATCCTGGGATCTGGATCCTGACCTTCATGTATCCAAGGCCATCATTTTATCCAGTGTACCATAAGGCCTCTGATTTTGTATTTGTCTTATTTTTTCAAAATGAGCGTTAGCCCCTTAAGGGCAGGAAGTATCTTAAACAGCTTTTGTACCCCTGTAACGGCTAGAATAATACTGTGTATAAGGTAGGCATCCAAAAGTTCTCAATGGATTGAATGATACAAAGAGTACCCTCAAGTTTCCTCTTCTTTTACCTCTCCTAGATAGAGGCATATAATCTGGATGGTTCATTTCCCTATAGGACCCTAAGATCTCTCCTAATTACTTTAAGTTTTTAATCATATCCCAAGGGCAAGTAGGGGGTGCAGTGGGTAAAATGCCAGGTCTAGAGTCAGGAAGACATGAGTTCAAATCTTCCCTCACTCATTTACTAGCTGTATGACTCTGGGCAAGTCACTTATCCTGTTTGCCTCAGTTTCCTCATATGCAAAATGAGCTGGAGAAGGGACTGACAAACCACTCCAATGTCTTTGCCAAGAAAATCTCAAATAAGATCCCAAAGAGTCAGCTATGATTGAAACAACAAAATCACATCCTAGTAGCCCTTTCATCAAAACTATAAACTAAATAAATGCCTGGACTCAGCAACTAAATATTTTAAATGCTCAGACTTAAAAAGCAATAGACCCCAGGAACCCCTAACCTGGCAGATCAGATAGCATGCATCACAAGCAAAGGCTGCCCACGTCATGGCCATTATAAGTTTGGTAGCATTGTTCCTTGTTGGGCCAGGTCCAATTGTGAAATACCCAATGAGATTCCTCTTGGAGAAATTGGCCCTAGCCAGGCTGCTGAAAATGTCAGGAGTCCCTCCTGTCCCTAGCACATGTAGTTACTTCCAGTTCCAAATCTGTGCTCCATTCACTCCTTCCAGAAAAAAAAAAAGCCATCATTCAGAATGAGAGCAAGCAAAACAGGACTGAGCTGGAGAATGAATAACTTCAGACTCCTTATGCTTCCTTTAAGCCCAGACAAGGTTGATCTCAGGTTCAGATCTCAGGCAGGACATGGCTATGGAGCAGGAAAAGTGTCCATAGGGCAGTAAGGGTTTTGAACTGAGTTTTAAAGGAATCCAGGGATATCAATAATTGGAGATCAGGAAGGATTGCATTCCATTCCATGGAAGGGGAACAGTCAGTGCAAAGGAAGACAGAGAGAGATTGTGTCATGTAGGAGGAAGAGCAGGTAATCCAGTATGACCAGTCATAGAGTGTGCAGAGAGGAGTAGTACATGAGAAGATTGGAAAGGTAAGAAGGGGCTAGGTCATGAAGAACTTTAAATGCCAAACAACTGACTTTTTATATTTGATCTTGAAGGTAATAGGGAGACGTTGAAGAATATTGAGCAGAGGAGTGATCTGGTCAGGTCTGTGCTTTAAGAAAATGACGTCAGGGGGCAACTATGTGGCGCAGTGGATAGAGCACCATCCTAAAGTCAGGAGGACCTGAGTTCAAATCTGGCCTCAGACCAAATACGTGACGCTTACTAGCTGTGTGACCTTGGGCAAGTGACTTAACCCCAATTGCCTTAAAAAAAAAAAAAGAAAAGAGAAGAAAATGACTTTGACTATTTTGAATGGAGGATGGATTGAGTGGGATGAGGCTTGAGACCAAGGAGGAGGCTACTGGAATACAGGAAGGCCTTCCTAGTATCCCTGGGAACCATTGTGTAGGCAACCGACTACTCTATTAACTCCTAAAGTCAGCCTTGTCATTCCTGCTGCTGGTGTAGTTCTCTCTGTGTGAGGATTTGGCTCCAGAGAAGACTACATGACCATCACTAATGCACATACAATTATTATCTGCCTCTCTGACACAGCAGCAAAGAACACATCTCAAGTGGTGGTGAGTAGTCGTTTGCCTCCTAACTCAAAGACAAGAAGAAATGGACTGCAAGTGACCTTACCCTTTTAATCCTCAAAGTGGGGTACCCTTAACCCCAAAGTGGAGGTTCAACCTTGCACCAGATTCTGGAACCAATCCAATCCCCAGACAGGGGGAATATAGGAGTCCTGGGGCAGCAGTTCACTGTCACAGCAACAACTTAGCCTATTTGTTGGTACAGCTCCTAGCTCATATCCTAGATCCTAGTGAGGTGGTACAGGGAATAGAGCAATGGACTTGGACTTAAGAAGCCTTGAGTTCAAATTCTGCCTCAGACAACGTGACCCTGTGAAAGTCATTCGACGTATCTTCACCTAAATTTCCTCATCTGTAAAAGGGGGATATAATAATAGCACTTTTCTCCCAGGGTTGTGAGGATCAAACAAGATTGTGTGTGTATACATATATATGTATATAAATATATACATATATATATAAGCATATTGCAAACCTTAGAGCAGAACAGAAATACTAATTATATTTTTTTATTATTATTCTCCAGGAATGTACCCTAACTGACAGATGGAAATCACAGACAAATTTGCTGCTAGTATGAGCTTTTGAAGCATGGGTCTAATTTCAAAAATGATGTAATATAAAAAGGGAAAATAGTCACTTGGAAAGTCTTCTGACCATTACCATAGTTTAAGGAATAGGAATGAATTTTGTTTTTACGCTGTTTTCTATAATGCAAAACCCCAGATATTGAATTGCCACCAAGTGACAGTTTATAAGGTATTGTGGGTCCAAACGAAAGGACACTTTTCCTTTAAAAAAATGACAATCTGCCATAGCAAGGGGATAATGTTCTTTATCTTACTATTATTATAGGGGAAGAAAAAAAAAAGAAGCAATCTGAAGTACAATTAATGTCTGTCCTCCAAAGGCTGGAAGTCATCAGGAATGGAAGTCCTGGTAGATGAATTCACTACCACAGAGTTGCTGTTTTCTGTCTCAGAGGTTAAGAGAGGGATGGATTCATCCAACTCCTGGAGTAGAGAGCTGAGAAAAACCACAAAAATGTCTTCAGAAGCAGCAACCTCAGAAGAGTCAAGTAGGAATTAGAGTAAATAAGCCTGTGGTTGGCATCACCATCCAAAGACAAAAAACAAGGAATAGCAAACAAGTGCTTCAGTTAACGAAGGAACGGATGAGCACTAAGAATTAACAATGACAGGGATGACTACAATGAAAAAGTCCTTAACTTAGCAATGAAGTTCTTCTATCTTATTGTTAATAATAAGTCATAGATAGGACCTGGGATTTTCACATCTTACATGTTGGGTCCCCAGAAAAGCTACACCAAGTTTGAAACAGGCTAGATCAATTCAAAACAATAGTTATTGAGCCCCTACCAGTGTGTGTATTTTTAACAGCCAGACAGAGGGTACATTAGCTCAAAAGAAAAGATATTTTATCAAACAAAATAATAAATAAAGTTATAAGCATAGATCAGAGTGTATATGTAGGGCACAGTCTTTCATAAATTATCACACCGAACTCTGCTAGTCTCATTTTGGTTTCATCTCTTCAAGTCCATTTATTGATATCCTGTTACCAGCTATTAAGTTGTGGTGACTAGAACATCTCTCCCTGACAGCAGCTGAGTTCTTTTAGTTCATAAGAGAGGCTTTGAGGTACCACACCTACTAGGAACAACCAACCTAAAGTTAGCCAGAATGCTCTCAGTCTATGATTAAATCAATTGTATTAACTGACTGTGTCTGGAACCAATCCAAAGTCCATGGTCAGAAACAACTATCTTAATTAAGGTTAGAAAAGTCCTTGGAAATTCTATCAAATGTCTAGTATCTTGTGCTTACACATACACACACACACACACAGACACACACACACACACACACACACACACACCTAAAAAAGAAGCATTTTGATGACTGTGTGAAAAAAAATCATGCGCAGTATAGATGCTGGGCCACCCATTCCATCAGAAATCAAAAACCAAAAATATCCATAGTTACATTCTGTGGAAATGGTTGCAGAGTTCTTATCTGTAGAATTCACCTAAGTCATTAAGACATCAGTAGGATATAAAATTCTTGAAGGTGGGTATTACTTTGTTTTTATCTTGCACTTTAAGACAATACCTGCTATTTAATAGATGCTAATTGAATTAAACTGAAGTAAAACCTAAGGATTTTGATAGGTGAAGAAACTGAGGTACTACATATTAAGCTTGTTTAATTTACCTGAGCATACACCTGGTAAGCTCATGATTAGAATTCAAGTCCTGGTGCAGTGGATAGAGTGCTGGGCCTAGAGGCAGGAAGATTCATCTTCGTGAATTCAAATCTGACTCCAAACACTTACTAGCTGTGTGAGCCTGGGCAAGTCACTTAACCCTATTTGCCTCAGTTTCCTCATCTGTAAAATGAGTTGGAGAAGGAAATGGCAAACCACTCCAGTATCTTTGCCAAGAAAACCCCAAATAGGGTCACAAAGTGTCTGAAAGGACTGAAAACAACTGAAAAACAACAATAACCTGTACTTCTGTGCTTACTGTAGTAGGGGATGGATCTGCCTTTCAAGCTGATAAACACATGGCAAGAGGAAATGAGCTAGACCCGGTCAGAAAGAAGGAACAGGATGCCCAGGTCCTGCTGAGACCCCTGCTTATTTTCTTCACAGATGCATGAGAAATCTTGGCTTTTTTATGTCTCTCCCCTAGCTGTTGCTCCCTGAGACTAACAAAGGCTTCATAGAAAAGAGGCAGGTTTTGTCACTCAAGCAGATTTGGTTGACCTCTTATTTCTGATGTCACAGGTGGAGAGCTGTTAAATATTGGCTAATATGGGAGACCTAAGAGACCTCAAAATAAATAATGGGCACAAACACATGGCATGGAACTTTACAGAAAAGAGAAGGAAAAGGGGGCAAGCCCAGTGTCAAGAGACAGCCTTACAGTACTCAGAGAAGCCCATAAACTTCAAGGTTTTGTTATGCAGGTTTAATGCATTTCACACCAAATTAATCTGTATCTCTGTCCCTAGAGACACCTGGATCATAAAAGATATTCTTCCTTGTTTATCTCCAGTTTCAAAGTTATGTGCATGGGTGGGGGGGGGTACATCTTAGTGGTCATAGAGTCTAACCCTCTCATTTTACAGCTTAGGTAACTGAGGATGAGAGACTTGTCCAGCATCACACCACTAATTAGTACCTAAGGTAGGATTTGAACTTAGTTCTTTCTGACTCCAAGTCCAGTATTCTTGAAATTTGACAACTTAGATGGTCAGTGAAGGAGGAGACACTTCTGCAGTCACTGCTAAAAAACACCTGAGATTCCTAGCACACACAATCATTGCCTGACGTCCCCAATACATCAATACATATATTAGAGCTAAGAGAATAGGATAAAGGGTAGAATAGTCCTTGCTATTTCCACCCTCCCCCCCAACCAGGGCACCCATAGGTGGCTTCTCTTCTC
This sequence comes from Vombatus ursinus, assembly GCF_900497805.2. Classification (NCBI taxonomy): domain Eukaryota; kingdom Metazoa; phylum Chordata; class Mammalia; order Diprotodontia; family Vombatidae; genus Vombatus; species Vombatus ursinus. The sequence continues at coordinate 23,198,647 of NW_020954572.1, read as the reverse complement.
TGTAGTCACTGCCTTTGATATTTCTTTTCAGCTGACCCAGGGTCATCTCTACCCCAAAATAGTCATCAAAAGAGGACCTAAGTGGAGGGATAATAATAGCCAATATTCATACACATTATGTACTTTCTGAGGTACATTAAATGGAATAACCTTCCTTAGTGAGTCAGACTTGGCCTTTCAAGTGTTTTTCATACCCTTTAGCCCTTATCATCCAAAAGTTTATTAAGCACTTAGCTACACAAAACACTGTACAAACAGTCAGCCTTTGATGAGTACATTGAAGAGAGCACTGTGCTGAGAAGGACCTCATTTTGCTAGTACTTTAAATGGGGATTCTGGTATCTGGAGAAAATTTAGTCAGGACAGAAGAAGACAGAGCTCCTCAGGATACCAAGTGGATATATACCAGCTTTGCAGCTGGTCTCTGGTATCCTTGGATGGCAAGGGCCCTCAGAGCAGAGGGCACAGTAGCAATACAACTTGGTTAGGAGTCGTCATGTCAGTGATGGCAATAGGACACTCAGAAAGTGGCAGCCAAAGACAGGCAAGGCAGAGAGAGCAAGGTATCAACATAGAAGCTGGAGTGTACTTCTTTCCTATAGAGTTCCTCCATGCCTTGGAGTTTTCTGCTAGTTCCATGCTCTTGCCACACACTGTAATTGAAGTGTTGGGACAGCTCTTCACCAGATTAAACCCATATGGACAAAGATAAATCTATCTGAATTCATTCTTCAGTGGTTAACATACTCCCAACCATGCAGAATCCCAGCGATTCTGAACCCCTAGCTGCCATTGTTCCAACCAGATTCTTAGTGGTCCCCCACTGGCCACTTCCTTATTCCCCATCCCATTGAACCTAAAACCACCAATGTCTGCTACCCATCCCTTCTACTGCTCTCTCTGAAATTCGTATTCTGCAGGTAACAAACTAGCTTTCATCTTTACTCTCTCCTTTCTCACTTCTTCCATCTTCTTACACTCACTGAGACCTAGGTTCTCTCCTGATGACATAGCTTCCCTGTCCACCCTTCCCAGTACTGGTTGCACTTTCACTAATACCCCCCAACCCTCTGGTTGTAATAGAGAAGTTATATCCTTAGATCCAAGTTATCCCTTGTTGACAGACTGACTGACAAATGCCACTGGGAGGAAGTACAGCCCTCTGGGTATCAGCATCCAGTTAGAATGAAGTTTTCCTACACGAAGCATCCTGGGACAAAGACCCAATTGCCCATGTTAGTTTTAGTTCTAAATTTCAATCTATTCCATGGGAACTAATTGTACCCTTAATCTCCAGTCAATCAGCTAGCAATTGACCACTATATGGGGACTTTGGGAGAGAGTGTTGGAGTTCACAAGGGACTTGTCGCAGTTACATTCAATCGGGAGCACTGGAAAGAACATTGGCTCTAGAATCTGAAGATCCAGGTTCAAATCCCAGCTCTAATATTTATTAGTTAAGTGACCCTGGGAAAATGTCTTAATTTCCCTGTGCCTTAGTTTCTTCATCTAAAAAGTAGATATAATAAAGTTTATATTTTGTACCTCCTAAGACATTGAAAATCACATTGTCAGCTGTAAAATACCACTGGAACTAAAGAATTATTTCAACTTGAGTTATTATTAACTTCCATTAGCCATTCATACAAGCACACAATCATAAAAAGTATTTCAGTAGCCTCACGAGAGCTCAGCATCTAAGACAACAAAAAAGTAGATCAATTAATCACTCAATAAGTACTTATTAAGCACTTTCTATATTCTAGAGTCACAATGATATATTACAAATAAATAAATGAGCATTTACTAAATGTTTACTATGTGCCAAGTATTGGGTTAATCTCCAATGATAAAATCTATTAAACAAAAAGCTTGCAAACTAAGAGAGGGAGATAACACATATAAGCAAGTGATGGCCAGGAAGAGATATTTTGGTTTGGGAAGTCTTAGAGATAGAGTCAGAGAGGAATAGGTTGGCACACCCTTTCCAGTAGAAATGGCAGCATTGATTTGATTTGGTTGGAGAATAAAAAAGTGGGGGTGAGTTGGGGGACAGGGGTGCTAGATGATGGAGATATGTAAGTATTGGCAAGGCAGCTGGAAAGAAGATAGAGAATTATTTAAAGCATGTCTGGAGCTGTCTTAGCTATGGAGGCATTCGCCAATCAATTAGGAAAATGAGGAACCCAGGATGAAAGTCCTGAGTAAATGAACAGTGAACTGCTCTTGTAGTATGGAGAAAAGGCTGGTTTTTCTGGCCTAATCTTTCTCAGTCTACTCTTTAGAGAGGCTTTGTTTATCCACCTTATACTTCCCCACAATTTTTCCCAGTGCTTTCTCTGGCACCGTCCTCCCCAGCTCACCCCTACCCACCTACTTGGAGCTATCCAGTCAAGAAATGTAATTTCCTAGCAGATTTGTGTCAATTACAGACAGTTCTCACTTTACCTAAATGTTCTGCAGACCTCTACATAAAGCAATTTTTGCAATGGGAATTTGCCTGCAGAGGTGGGGAAAGGAGAGAGAGAGGTGGGAAGTGGCCCACAGCTCCCATCGTGGGAGGGGGTTGGTGTCAGGGGACAGGAAAGCTAGTCAGAAGAACATTCAGAGGGTCAGGGCCAGCCACATGCGATCTGACCAAAACCAAAAGGAAGAACACAGGACAGACAGGTGGGAGGTGGGGACAAACAGGCAATACCTAAACTTGGATGGACAGAAGACAGATGCATGTGGCGGACAGGTAGGTGGGTGGGCAAAGCAGAGCAAAGGTCTCCTTTCTCAGCAGCAGCGGTCACTCTGCTCATTCATTCTTCTGCTTTCACTTAGAGGGAGCATTTCTGTATTTGGCGTGTTTTTTAGGACTTTTTTTTTGGTAGGGAAGAGAGGTGGGAGGCTGTCTCAAAGTCAAGGGTCAGGATCAGTGAGAGAAAGCACAGTACTATACAGTAAAGTTAACATAGGTGGGATTTTTTTAATGCAGATTTCTTTAAGAATTCTTTACATAAAGTCAAATTTGCATAATGCAAATTTACATAAAGAGAGTCTATCTGAGCAGAACATGGAAGCATATCTGACATGATCCCTGACCCTGGAGCTGATGGAGGACCAGTAAGTGCTTGCTATGACCAGGTGCCAAGTACTAGGGGCAGCCTCTCACCAGGCCATTATGAATTCCCACCAGCTCTGGAGTCAGAAGACTTGAGCTCAAATTCTACTGACTATCTTGTCACTTGGGCAAGTCACAGCTTTCCTGGACCTCAGTTTTTGTTTTTTTGTTTTTGGTGGTTTTTTTTTTCCAATTATAAATATGAAGAGTTCCTTCCAGTTGCTCTAAATGTACAATACTATGATCTTTTTCATTTATTTTTAATGACCATCCTGCCCAGGGCTCCTGGAGACCTCATTGGTTGTAGGGCTCCCCTACCCTTCACAGTCTCATTGAATAGGCTACCCTAGTTAAGAGGTGTCATATCTAGCCCCAGAGTAGGAGGGAAAAGAAGGTCAATAGGCTTCCTTAATCCAGTTCCCTAGACTGTGTCCAGTTAAGCCACATGGCCTTCTCATAAACCCCACCAAATCAAAGGGTATATTGCTTTCCACATTAATTGGCCCCTCTAATTCTTCTGCAGAGCTCCATTTTGTCCCAAGAACAAACTCTGACAGTTAATAAGATAATAAACAAAATCATTTTGAAACAACGGATGAACATCTGTTATAAAGGATGGGTAAGGTAAGGAGAAGGCCTGGGAGCTGCAAATATAAATGAGGTAATTGTTGTTCTTTGGTCATGTCGGACCCCATTGGGAGCTTTCTTGGCAAAGATACTGGAGTGGTTTGCTATTTCTTTCTCCAGCTCATTGTACAGATGAGAAAACTGAGGCAAACAGGGTGAAGTGACCTGTCCAATGTCACACAGCTAGTAAGTGTCTGAGGCCAGATTTGAACTCAGGAAGATGAATCTTCCTGTCTCCAGGCCTGGCACTCTATCCCTTGTACCACCTTGCTGCCCCAAATGAGGTAGAGCCAGTGTGAATTTGAATCAGGAGTGTAAAACCCACCTATGCCCTGGAGTCAGAAGGATCTGAGTTCAATCCAGTCTCAGACACTTACTAGCTATGTGACTCTGGGCAAGTCACTTAACCCCAATTCTCCCCCCCCCCAAAAAAAGGGGATTTGACTAAGGACAGCTAGGTGGTGCTGTGGATAGAGCACTGGGTCTGGAATCAGGAGGACCTGAGTTCAAATCCAGCCTCAGACACTTATTAGCTGTGTGACACTGGGGAAGTCATTTAACCTCATTGCCCCACCCCCCAAACAAAAAACATCAAAAATAAAGAAACCACTTACTCCTCTTATTAGTTGTATAAACAGGAACACCACTTCCTTTTTGGATCTCACTTTACTCATGTGGAAAATTAGAGTTTGGATCTAAATGACCTCTAATTTCTCCTCTAGCTCTAACTCTTTAAGTTTAACTACAAGTTTAAAAGACATGAGTTCAAACCTTGTGACTTTGGACCAGTCACTGACCTCAGTTTTTAGATGATCTCTTAATTTCCTTCAGAGGCCTAAAACTAGGATCCTAAGATAAAGTAAAGCTTTGGACCTCATTAGACTATAAGCTCCTTGAGGGCAGGGACTCCCTTTCCCCTCTTTTTTTTTATCCCCAGTATTTAGCGTAGTTCTTGATAGATAATAGGCACTTAATAAATGTTGATTGATTGATTGATTGATCATTGAAGAATGTGTTCCCTGGATATGGCATTCCATTTCCTGTTTTTGTGTTCAGCACAGTCTATCCCCCATACCTAGAATGCATTCTTCACCACCTCATTTCTACCTCTTGGAACCCCTAACTCCCTTCTAGGATCAACTAAAGTGTCACCTCCTTCTTGATTTTCTCCAGTAGGTATCACCTCACTGTCCTCCCATTCAAAGAGCTTTCTTTTGTATCTATCTTGTATTTACTTATTGATGTACCTGTCTTTGTACTTATCTACTTACATATCTATTGCATCACCCTAATAAATATTTATTAGAGCATATTATCATTTATTATTATTGGGGGTTGGAGGAGCTAAGAACAAATCTCTTCTCTACTACTTCTTATGTGATCTTCTTCAAGTCCTGCTACTTCCCTCAGGTTCAGTGTCTGCATCTATATAATGTATGATAAACCTAATGTATAATATCTATATAATAGATGCTCACTTAGTAATGTGATACAATGTATTCACAGAAAAGTTTAAAAAAAGATAGATACAAAATAATGTATATTGATTGATTAATTATTTATACTGCCCATATAGAGTACCAGCATTTAGAGCAGAAGTTTCTGGACTTTTAACAACAATGAAGAGGTTTGAAGAGGAATTTATGGAAACAAGGCTTAAGATTGTCCTTGGAAGCAAATTATTTACCTAGAGAACAGTTGGGGTTTCCAGGGTAGATCATTTCCCAACACAAGTTAAAAATAAGGTGTGACAGATGGGAGTGGTCCTTTATGATAAACTGCACTCATGAAAGCTTTAAAATGCTTTTTTAAGCCTCCTATGCTGAAGATGTACAGATTCACAGGAAGCCTAATCAGCCAAGCCAAGATTGCCTAATCATTGTGTCCCTGGGAGTCAGCGAGTCAGGGAAGCTAACTGTGTATTGGAAAAACTACAGATGTCATCTAGGAATGCTCAGAGCATTGGTTTCCAAGCCAACAGCATTTTAACTTCCACCGGAATCACGGCCTTATATGAAGAAACAGAGGCTCTGTCTTCCGCTGTGTATCAACCTGACGCATACATTCTGTTCCCTTAACTCACTGAGATTCTATTGGCTCACCATCAACTGTGTCACGGAAGGAATGCCAGTGAGTACATCTTCGATTATTCCCAACCCCAAACTGGATCAGAAACACCCTTCCCTGGCCATAAAGCTGCTGTCTTGGAATGGGACAGATGAGGAAGGCAGGACACCCAGATCAATCTCCAGGGATGTTAAGTCATGAGTCTAACTTTTGATGTCCGTTTGTAAACTACTTGTTTGGAAGAAGTTAGATCTGTGTGATTCTGTGAAAAGAATATTCACTCTGGAGTCAAAGGAAATGGATTTCTTGCTAATTGATTTTGGTCATATGATTCCCAGAAGGATCTGTCCTACCTGTGACACTACCTGTGGGACCTACATTCACCTGCGCCTCAGTTTCCTCATCTATAAAATAAAAGGAGCTGGACAGGATGACTTCTCAAGTGCCTTCCAGGTCAAGATCCTATGATCTAACATCTAACATCCCTTTGGGAAAATAAAACCCTCTACCTGTGGATCACCTCTAGTAAAGGATTAGGGTACATAGGTATCTTGGTACCTTGGTACCTTGGGTTGGAACTTGTGAAGTTTTTCCTCATAGACAAACCCAACATCAGAAGTCCCCTAAATGGTATTTCCTCCAGGAACATTAAAAAGCCATTGATTTGTCTCAGTGTATTTGACAATCAGTTCAATTACACCAAGACCCTAGGACCAAAGACCCAACAATTAACTATGCAAATCCTGGCACACAAGAAAAAGAGCTGCATTCCAGGTATTTGTGTATTAGCATTTTCCTATCATTGAGAAATGATCCTGAAGTGAATAAGAAGCTGTGGAAAGAGCCCTGACTTTGGAATTGGAGAACTCAGATTTGAATTCCAACTTTACTCCTTCTTATGAAACCTTCCACAATTATTGTTTGTTTATTTGTTTTGTTTTTGGTGAGGCATTCGGGGTTAAGTGACCTGCCCAGAGTCACAAAGCTAAGAAGGGTGAAGTGTCTGAGGCCAGATTTGAACTCAGGTTCTCCTGACTCCAGAGCTGGTGCTCTAACCACTGAGCCATTTAGCTGCCCCTTTTCACAATTTTTTGTTCAGTCTTTCTGACCCCATTTAGGGTTTTCTTGGCAGAGATACTGGAGTGGTTTGTCATTTCCTTCTCCAGCTCATTTTACAGATGAGGAAACTGAGGCAAACAGGGTTAAATGACCAGGGTCACACAGCTAGTAAATGTCTGAGGCCAGATTTGAACTCAAGAAGATGAGTCTTCCCTGACTCCAGGCCAGGTGTTCCATGCATTATGGCACCACCTAGCTTCCCACCTTCCCCACTATCTGTATCTATGTAACAAGAGGGCTAGACTACATGACTTCTGAGATCTCTTTTCTATTTAACTCTGTAAACCTAGGTGATGAAATCAAATGGGTGTATGATTTAGGGAAAAGATTTCTTCAGATGGGAAAGACAGGATAGCCTAGTGGATAAGGTCCTGTTAATGAGGCCCTTTTCTTCTTGGAGACAAGAAGAACCTAGGACCAAGTCCTGGCCCTGATACCAGAAAATAGAACCCTGGGCAAGTTATTTAAACTCTTTCTAGCTCAAACAACTCTCAAGGACTTCTCTTCTAAAACAGAGGTGTCAAGCACCCAAAAACATATTAAAATTAAATTGGGAAATATTGAACAAAATAAATTAAAAATACAATAAAACATAAAAAAATTACATTTTAAAACTAAACTAACATGCAGCCAGCTAAGATCCCTGGGTATGGATTAGAGTTCCCTCTTGGTTCTGATTGACTTTGACACCACTACACAAAACACAGAAAACTACCTACCATTTGTTTCGGTGAAAGGGACTTCCACACTAGGAATTCCCACCACATGTTGACAATACCACAAATCCTTCATATGTTCCATAGGATTAAGTTAATTTTTGTGAAAAAAAATTTTCTTTAAGTTCCTGTTCAAGTAACATGGAGAATAACAGAAATCCAAACCAAGCCCTGTAGCACATGACTTTCTCTAGCTATTTCAGCAGTAACCATCTGGAGACCTACATGTGCTTTCTACAGCTACCTAGGTAAGAATGCAGACATGGCCCCTAGAAGAGCAGAAAGTCTTTCAGTTTTCAAAGTCTGTCTCCCATTGCTCTCCATCCATTTCTCCTAGCCTTTGCTAAATTAAACAGAATGGAAAACCCAACCTTCATCTCAGTCTTCCCTTCCTCCCAGACAACCTACTTGGGCTTTCAAAAGTCTTTAACTGCTATTGTAACAAATTTAAAACAAGTAAGGATTGAAAGCAAAGCAGGGGCAGCTAGGTGGTGCAGTGGATAGAGCCCCGGTCCTGAGTCAAGAGAACCTGAATTCAAATCCAGCCTCAGACACTTACTAGTTGTGTGACCCTGTGCAAGTCACTTGACTTCTATTGCCTCCTCATCACCACCCCCCCAAAAGAAAGAAAGCAAAGTGTCATAATGAGGAAAGATGGCATCACAGAAAATGGATTTGGAGTTAGGGGAGATGGGCTTGATTTCTAGCCCTGTTACTTACTGCCAAAGATCTTGGACAAGTCTTTTACCTCTTGGGGACTCAGCATCCTTATCTGTAAAAAAGAGGAACTTGGTCTAGATGGCTTCTAAGGGCTTCTACTTTCAAAGTTATGATGCTGTGATCCTAGGAAAGAATTTTACCTATTGGGGACTCAGTTTACTGATTTTTAAAATGGGGGTGGAGGTAAACCAGGTGTCTTCTAAGATCCCTTCTGGGTCTAAACCATGTGATCTATGCTAAAGTGTTCGTAAAGTAGCAAACAGTAGACTGCATGGTTTTTTCCAAGAGAGGAGTTATTTCAAATGTGTTCTTGCCTTCCTTTTGCCATCTCTGGTCCCCTGTAACCAGGAGGGGGAAGGGAAGGCAGTAATGGGCACCTCATCAATCATCAGAGATCACCCAAGTTGTGTGTTTGTTTGTCTTGTTTTATTTTTTTCATATCCAAGGCATAGATTCATCATATGGGTTAACTGCAGTCAGAACAAGCTTAGAATAGAAAGGGTCTGAAAACAGACATTGGCCAGAAAATTCTGACTCCCTAGACTAAACAAAGAGCCCTCTGTTTTGTAATTTCTACTAGGCATGGCACCCTAACATTTTGGGTGATAAGAGAACCTCACAAATAGGTTCAAAACATGGACTGGCCCACCAAACACTTCAGTCCTGTTTACCAGCTCTTCTCTGTCCCTAACCCCACCTCCTTCCCAGCAGTAGAAGGGTGCTAGGGAGAAAGAGTCGAGGAAGAGACATCGGGAAGGCTCTGAGTCATTTTAATTGATTTTTGCTCATCCTTGATTCTAACCAACTTCCTTCCATTCATAGTCTAATCCCTCCTGTCCCTAGATTGAGTAGTCCCTACTCTGATGAAACGATTCCAGTTTATGAGTAGAGTTGAGGATAGAAGAGCATAAAGATACTGCATAATCAATTCATCAGGCAAGTGGAGGAAAACCTGGTTTGCACTCGTTTTACATTGGAAGGTCAGTATGTGTACCATTTCTGACTATGTTATCCTGGCAAAGTTATATAAACTCTCAGCTGCCTAGACAACTAAGATTATTCCTTTTTAAATAGCACTGGTAGAAGGATTTTCAGTGCTATGAGTTTCCTATATCAAAATAATCACAGCTCCAGACCCACCCCCTTCAACAACAACAAAATGATAACAACAACAATAATAATATTTTTACCCATACCAATGAGATCACAGATCCAAGATTAGGAGGCCATATAGAGTACAGAGGAATGAATGTAGAGTCATAGAACTGTACAAATCATGGTTCTGCTATTCAACTACCTGCATAACCTTGAGCAAATCATGTAATCTTTCTGGGCTTTAGTTTCCTCATCTATAAGATGAGAATACTCAACAATAGCAGGCAATTTGCAAGCACCTTGTGCCATCAAGGTACAAGACACCATGCTAGGTTCTGGGAATTAAAAAACAAAAATAAAACAAAAACATAATTCCTACCCTGAAGGAGCTTATATATTTCTAGAGGAATATAACATTTACATGGATAAGCCAGTGCTTATCAGTGTAAGCTTTCCTGAGGTATCAAAAAAAAAAAAGTATCAAGCCTGTGTGCTTGATAACTTTTGAACCTGAGCTCTTGTAAGGGGAACTGATGGCCACTCTTTCAAGGCACCAAATGCTGACATTCCTGTGACTTCAGGATTGGAACAAGAAGTCAGATCTATGAAAGGCAAATAGGTATTCTGATGTGTACTCAGGCTTTTCACATCAGAAGACACATTTCAAATACTGAACAAATTTCATCCTTTGGGTAAGCTGCATACTGTATAACCTAACCATACTAATGGCTGCCAGGCAGCATAGGAGAGTACAAAAAAACATTTGACTAGGAGTCTGGTGACTAGACCCAAGCATCTTTACTATCTAACCATGAGACCTTAGGGAAGATACTTAATCTTTCTGATACCCCTCTTTCTAATTTACGTACCTAACAGAGTTTTTCCAGACTCAAATGACATAATAGATATGAGAATGCTTTGGAGAAAAAAAGGTTAAAATGTCTAACATAACTAAGGTAGAAGCATAACTAAATGTGGTGTATATAGAATTATCTTGGCTATTTTTGTTTTTGTTTTTTTACTTTTGTTCTTTCCCCTTCTCTAACTCCCCACCCCCAAGCTTCAGTGCTTCAAGGAACTGTGCCTCTGTTTTTCATGATCTAACCTCATGAGAAAGCTTCAGTCACCCACTCCCTTTTTCTTCCCCCATCCAGTGTGAGTACACTCTTTCCTCCTAGCAGTCAACAGGGAATACATTTACAACAGATGTGCACAGCTGTACTATACTCTGTGGATGACTTTGTCAATCCAGCTGTGGAACAGGCCTTCTCTGTGTATAGATGGATCTCTGAAATGCTATGACTTTCTTTCTGAGAAGTCCAGAGAAGGGCCACATGCATCATGCCCCCAGCAAAAGCAGTCTTTGTGTTCTAGATCCTTGTTACCTTCCTTTTTTCTTCCCAGACCCACCTCCCATCTCCCATGAGATCTTTGAGTTTTAGGCTTCAATTCTGGCTCCATATAATAAATAAGAGTTAGTCTCTTATAACTCAAAATGAGATTAGTTAGCATTAAGCAAGGATGAGCTGCTTAGCATCAGTTCTTTAAATAAAAAATGAATAAATTTTTATCTAAAGTCCAAGCTAGAGTCCCTTAGGTGAGTGGATTTTTAGTGGAAGCAGAAATAGCAGTTACAGTAATAGAGAACTTTCCTCATAATACTCCTTTAAAACAGGTTTCTACAGTAAAACAAATGTAAGGAATTTTCTGCCTGTAGAACATGGAAAACATTTGTTTCACAAACATTTTTAGGTCCTGATGCATGGGAGTACTATTCTGAAGATGAATGGAGAGTCAATAATAAATAAAACATGACCCTTACCTTTTAGAACACCACATCCTAGTTGGGAAGATAAGATGCTTTCTGTTGAGGTCTTTCTTACTGTTAGGAGTGAATGTATCACTGAAGGATCACAGGCTGATAGACTTTGAAATCCTGTGAAGTCCAGTCTCCCTCAGTTTACCAACAAGACAACAGAGGCTCAAAAAGGTGATCTGGCTTGTCTAAGGTTACACAGATTATAAGTAGCAGAGACAAAATAAAAATCCAGATTTCTTGACTTGGAATGCAATGTTCTTTTGCCCACCCCATGAAGCAATTATCTTGGTTCACACAAGCTAGTCATGTGACCTTGGATAAATTACTTAACCTCTCTGGTCCTCTGGTCATTGGTTTGGTTTCATGTATGAAATGAGAGTTTGGATTGGCCCCTTTCAATTCTCACTAACGGTTCAGTGATTTTCTTTTTTCTCAGCAAAGGTCTGGAAGAAGCCTGTTGTTGAATTGTTTCAGTCATGTCTGACTCTTCATGACCCCATTTTGGGGTTTTCTTGGCAAAGATATTAGAGTGGTTTGCCATTTCCTTCTTCAGCTCATTTTACAGATGAGGAATTGAGGCAAATAGGGTTAAATGACTTACTCAGGTTCATACAGCTATTAAGTATCTGAGGCTGGATTAGAACTCATGAAGTTGAGCCTTCCTGATTCCAAGCCTAGTGCTCTATCCACTGTGCCACCCAACTAACTGCCTCTAGAGAAGCCAAGGATTTCCTTTAAAAGAGACTAGAAAAGCTCCATCTCTACTATAATCTAGCATTGTATTTTATAGTGCCTTTCACCTTCTAGGCGATTCAAGTATAGAACCTTGGATTTCCCACTCATTGATACATCTTTACAAGAGATCTGTGCCTTCTGAGTATGGATGAGTGTGGGGACAAAATGAGTATTCTCCATAGGATTCAGCATAATATAGTGGATAGAGGGCCAACTTGGAGTGAAGAATTTCTCATTCCTCTTTCTGACACTTACTAACTATATGACCCTAGACAAACTCCTTGATGTCTATGTGTCCTAGACAGCTCCCAAAACCTTAGCTATTAGCCATAGATGGGTTGTCTGTGATGGTTTCCATGTGGCAAGTTCCCAGTGCTGATAAATATCATAGATTCTTCATGCATCCCAAATAGCACTCAGCATTCTATATGCAGTAGGTGCTTGATAAATACTTACACATTTAATTTACCTATAATTATGCCTCATTCTCCTTCTCAACCTTTTTTTTTTACTAACTGTTTTTCTGACTACCATCCAGGCAGTGCTATGGCACAGCACTAGAAGGTCAAAAGACTTGTTTTCAAGGCCTGGCTTTGTTTCATATTAGTAGTCTGACTTTAGATAAATCACTTAAAACCTCTCTGAAGTTTCAGTTTCTTCATCAATAAAATGGACGTAATAATACTTGTACTGCCGACCTAAAAGAGTTGTTGTGATGAAAGTGCTTTATAAATCTCAGTGAGAAACTGCATGTAAAATACTTTGTAAATCTCTAAGTGCTATTTAAATGTCAGCTATTACTATGAAATGAGAGTTATAATCACTCCCCCTCTCCCCTTGCAGATGGAGAAAGCAGAGGCAGAGCTCTGAATGAGCCTCCATGGACTTGATTTCTCCACTGGCCCTGTAGGGTACTAGGAAATCCCATTTGAGATTGATGGGATGGACCTTTAAGCATAAAGATAAGAGCAAGATCAGCCAACCTTGCCCAAGGCCTTCTGGGAGAGCTCAAGGAAGGCAAAGAAAGATCTTAACATTAACACAGTAAAGAAAGTGAGGGAGTATCAAGCCTTAACAAACACAGGGAAAGTCAGTGGGGTTCCTTGCTGCACTTTTCTCCTTGAGTCATAAATTTTCCCCATCACCTTAAAAAATCATCATAATAATATAAAGGCCCAGTTTATTTCAGGGAATGGTCTGGGTGGGAAAACTGCAGGGTGCGGGCTACCTGCCAATACCTCGACTAACTTTCAGTGCCACCCCCCCCCAAATCAGAGCAGGATATATTACTAGTTCAATAGCATCACCCTTGTAAGAGAGAGCTTTTATTGTAACTGGTCATAGGGAGGATTTAGTGTTCCTATGTTCCCTCATTTCTCCTCAATTAAATATATGTTTGGTAAATCAGGGGTTGTTATAGATCAATCTGTCTTTTTGTCAGAGTAGCCAGCCACCCACACAGCCCAATGTGTGGGCTGACCCCCTACCATACATCAGCCCAACTCCCCTGCTTACCTATTCTTATTGTTCAGTCATTTCACTCGTGTCTGAATCTTCATGACTTCATTGTGCGGGGTTTTCTTGGCAGAGACAGTGGAGTGGTTTGCCATTTCCCTCTCTAGTTCATTTTACAGATGGAGAAACTGAGGCAAACAGGGTTAAGTGACTTGTCCAGAGTCATACTGCTTGTAAGTGTCTGAAGCTGTATTTGAACTCAAATCTTCCTGACTCCATGTCAGGAGTTCTATCTACTGAATCACTTACCTGTCTCCTCAAAATTTAAGGAAATGATCAATTTTAAATAAGAGTTAGTAAAATTATAGATGTAATTTTCCCCCATCAAGCATCATGGACCCCTTGAAATCTATGGACTTCTGAGTAAGAACTCCTGGATTTTATCTCTAAGGCAGGGCCTCTAGAGGCAATGTGGTACAATGGAAAAATTAGCTGGAATCAGATTTGGAGCCAGAGGATCTGAATTTAAATCCTTATTATTATCTGTGTGATGTTGGACAAGTCATTTAACCTCTCTACACCTCAGTTTCCTCATTTGTAAAATGAAGATTAATTCATTTTTAAGGTCCATTCCAACTCTAAATTTATAATTTTGTAAAAGTTTCTTCTACCATGAAAAATCTATTCAACTTTGACTATATCTTAGATCCCAGGTGTCAAACACATGACTGTTGCACCAGGTTTCCAAACCAAATTAAAATGCAGGGAGGAAATATTTAACAGAATAAATAAAAACACAATAGAACATAGATAATATGTGGTTTTCTAAGTCAACATGTGGCCCAAAGGAATGGATATGTATGGTGTGGCCCCCATTTCTATTTGAGTTTGACACCACTGACGTAGGTGGACTTAGATGACCACCAAACCCAAAGAGCCAAAAGAATGCTGTCTACTTATGTCTTTGGGCAGCTGAGTTGCAGTGGATAGAATGGAGCCTGGAGTCAGAAAGACTCATCTTCCTGAGTTCAAATCTGGCCTCAGACACTTACTAGCTGTGTGGTCCTGGGCAAAACACTTAACCTCTGACTGTCTTAATCCACTGGAGAAGGAAATGGTGAGCCACTGTGTTGTCACTGCCAAGAAAACACCATGGACAGTATTGGAGTGATACGGTCCATGGGGTCATAGAGTCCGACATGACTGAAACAACTGAAAAAAAACAATAATCTATACCTTTAAGAGTGGTCTTTATTAAATTGGCAAATACATCCTCACCAGAAAACAGTTCACACCCAGTAAGATGGTGCAGAAGGGCTTGTCTGAGAAAAATGCAGTAGCCAGAGCTCTAGAAGAGTATGTGCTGAAGAAAAGCCACTTATATCCAATTCCTAATGGGCAGGGGGAAAGAAAAAAGCCCTAGTTTACCATCCTGAGAAATGCTTACCTTGGCTCCCAGGCTTGCATACCTCCAGTGCCAGGTTTGGCAGAGAAAATTAAAGGAAGAGTTTAAAGGATGAGAAATGGCAAAGAGAATCAAAGGGAAGGGGGAACCAGAAGTTCCAGTGTACCAACTTTTCCAAACAATAGACTTTATTAACTACAAAAGAAAATGGCATATTCTCTAGCACAGCAGATAAAGAGGGCATGGTACCTTCAAAATTAAGGGATGTTTACTATTAAAGGGAATACCAGTGAATTGTAACTCTATCTTCCTCAGTGGTTCTGCTTGGTCTCAACTCCATGGAACATGGAACATGATGCCTCCCACAGGATAAGTTGATCAATCAAAATTTCTTCACCTTAGTGATTTTTTTTTAAACTGAATATTTCAATTCCCTCAGTTGTCACGTCCTTCTGAGAGATGATAAACTTAAATGCAGAGAGAGACATACATTTTGGGTTATGTCCAATGTGGCTATCTGTTTTGCTTATAATGAGGGTTTTGCTTTTTCTTTTTTGCCTTTTGTGGGGAGGGAACTCATGGGGGATAATGGGAGGGACAGATTGTTAAAAAAAACATTTTTTTTAAAAGAAAGAAGAAATTAGAATTGTAATAATAACAATGAAGATGACAAAAACAATAATAATGATAATAATAATAGTAAAAGCTTAAAGGATTTGGCCATGTTCATTCAGCTAGTATGGCAGTTCTGGGACTTAAACTCATGTCTCCTGACTCTCCATCTCTGGAAATGTTCAAGCAGAAGTTAGATAACTATCTAGTGGGCATGTTGTAAGTGGAATTCTTGAACCAGATGACTTTTAAAGGTCCCTTTTTCCTCTAAGATTATATGATTCTCAGAGAGGTCAGGGGCAGGGGCACAGCAGAAAAGTATTGCATTTTCTCAATCAAGGTCAAGAATATCAGCAGTTCAGAGTTGAAAGGGGCAGTAGAAGCAGGCAGGTAACAAGCATTTGTTAAGTGCTTACTATGGGCCAGACACTGTGGTAAGCTCTGGGGATACCAATACAAGCAAAAAAGAAATAGGCCCAGATTTTAAGGAGTTTATGTTCTTACAACAAATAAAATACAATAGATTTACTCATCAAATAGATGGGAGCTAAAAAGTAGGGTGAGATCGGGTTTGGAGAGAAGTACTCATGTAGGAGTATGGCGGCAAAGTCTGAAGAGTCAGAAACACATCCAGAAGGGGAATAAGCATGGCTGGCCTGGGCCCATACTGAAATAAGGCCTCTGAATGAATTCACCAATAAAAGATAGAGGCTGTCATGGCAGAAGAGTGTCAACATGGCTCCATTCCCAAAATGGAAGCCCTGGAAGAAACTCACCAATGGGAGAAGCACAACAATTTGGGTTGGTCTAGGGTTGGTCAAGAAAGACAAATCACCAGCAAAGAGGATAGAGTGTGGAGGCCCAAATATTACTGATAATATTTTCTCCTCTACTCAATCTTAGTAGGTCAGTCGTACTCACCCAGCTTACCTGCTTCCCCACAAGATCCTAACAATAACACCGTTTTTGAGGAGTCCAAAAATCAGGAACCTAACAAACATAGCAAATACTTTAAAAGTAGTGTAGTTTAACTGCAATATCCAGATAAATCATGGTCACAAGTATTCTCAAAGACAATTATCAAAATGAGTTTTTGTTTGGATTATACATTTAATCTAGAAGTGAAACTTCAAGATTATTAGCCAAAACTGCTTCATTTTACAGATGAGAGAACTGAAATCCAGACCGGTCAAGTAAGAAAACATATGGAAAGCACTCTGCAAACTTTGAAGTATTATATAAATCTATTGTTATTATTCTTTGTTGTTGTTGTTGTTATATGACCTCCGAAAAGGACACACAAATATACAGGTAATAAGTTGGAGACACAGGATTCAAATGTTGGTCTCAGACTCAGTTCTGGCATTCTTTGTATCATATCATATTGTCTCCCATGTCCTGTACTTCAGCATTTCTCTTTCTTTAGTATTCCTGTTATTTCTCTTTCCTTTATTATACTTACCATTAAAATGTTTAATTAAACATATTCAGAATTATTTCACTGGGGCTGGGCAGGGAGAAGTTTCAATTTAGTCCCTGATGTATCTATCCATGGACCCACACAAAGCATAATTTAATACATAAATAGTTCAGTGGATCCATGGTCTCATCAATATGGGTTCTCCTTCCTTGATAAGTACAAATCCCAATTCATCCACTCCTTCTTAATCTGTACTACTCTTGTATATGTCCTACTGTAAATCCTACACAGAAGTGTGTCATACAAGTGTCCCATCTTTGATTTCTTGAAATTATGTAGCAATCTAGCTCATGACCTCTGAGTTGATAATTCCTCAATATCGTTTCATGTCTGGTACACCTCCTTTTCTGCTCCTAGATTTCTTAGGTGGTATTTCTAATGTCACATCTGGTTTGCAACACTATATGCTGTAGCCTGCTTACACCCACCATGTGTCTCTCCATTGCTGCATGAGTATGTTGAACTTTTGATTTCTTAGGTGTTTTCATGTTCCATGATTCACAGCTATATAATATCAATAAGAAATGATTTGTTTAAAACAAAGATAGGATTATATTTTAGGGAGAAGCTCAGGATCATCAAAAACACCATAATTGTTGTTATTATTATTTGTTCAACTCTTCATAGTCTCATTTTGGGGTTGTTTCAACAAAGATATTGGAGTGGTTTGCCATTTCCTAAGGAAACTGAGGCCAACAGGATTAAGTGACTTGACCAGGGTTACATAGCTAGTAAAAGTCTGTGAGTCTTCCTAACTCTAGGCCCAGCACTCTATTCACTGAGCCACCTAGGTGCCCTCAGAAGTACTGCACAGTTTCCCAGATGTAATGAATATAATCAGTCCCATTATCCTCCCCCTATTCATTTTTGGGCCCTATTCATTTCTTATTCATTTAGAATAGAGTGCTGATAGACTAGTTTCATGGGTCATCCATCTACCAATGTATCACAGTGTAGAGAATAGGAATTCTTCAACTTTTTTTTTCTTATGTGCGTCATAAGAAAACTCTTTTCAGTGATTTTAGCTATCACTTAGGTGGTTCTGCAGTAATCCAGTGCTCAATGCAAAAAGCATGATGTCATCTACAAATAGAAATATCTGGAAAACTTCCTCATCTTCAGAGTATTCATCCTTCTTCCACTTGATCTCTGTATTGGACAATGCCTTTCATGCTCATAAATCTGTTATTTTATCCTTCATTTGATGTTAATAATCAGATAGTCTCAGTGGCACAATAGATAGAGCACTGGGCATGGAGTCAAGAAGATCTGAGTTCAGATCTAGTCTCATACATTTATTAGCTGAGTGACCCTGGGTAAACCACTTAACCTCTCTCTGCCTCCATTTCCTCAACTGTAAGATGGGAAGAATGATGGCATCTACTTCCTAGGGTTATTGTGAGAACCAAATAAGAATATTTGTAAAGCATTTAGCACAGTGCCTGGCATATAGTAAGTGCTTAATAAATTATTCTTCTCTTCCTTCTCTCCCCATTTGTATAACATTTATATATTCATGGGATATGCCTTATTGGAAGAAAGCCTTTAAAATCATAACTTGCTCTGCCAAATCAAGTGTTTTGCAAACCTTGAATTGTTATTAAATAAATACTAGGGGGAGGTTTCCATATAGTTCCTGACATATCCATGGGCCTACACAAAGCATAATTCAATACATCAATACATCATTCAATACAATAGTTATTAAATAAATCTTAAATAAACTAATAAATGTTGTTGTTGATATTCCCCCCTCAGTAAATAATACATCTATGGGCCCTGACTAGGCTTACACTACGAAAATTCTTTGGTTCAGCACCAAGGACAACATGGGCATCCCATAGTCAGTCAAACCTTTATCTGAAAGAATGGGAAGAAGAAAACAGTTGTTTTCTAGGAAGGACGTTTACTGCCTCCTTAAATGTTTTCTCTATGCTAACAGGCTCCATTGAGTCTGGAACTAGACGGTTCAGATAGATAGTCATCTTTATAAGAGTGTGATGTACCTAAACTTCCATGTCTCTGTACTGAATGCCACCTATACCCTGACTCCTACAGAGTTGGATGTAACAAACTTTTCTCAAGCCTCATCTTTACAGTTTTTCTGCTCTGCATCTGATGATCTAGTGATTATCAATAGCACATGGCAGGGGAGGGAATAAGGCATTAAATATTCTTGACTTCCTAGTCTCAACTTGTAATCCCGAAAAGAATGAGGGCAGCCCAATGATAAACATCTTGAGCACTCTCAGGCTCTGTGAACTCTGCCTTGCCTCTTGTAGAGCATGTTTTCTCACTAGATCAAAATATTTTCTTCTGAGAATCATGTGCAAAGCTTGGGAATTTGCCAATAAATGAGTAACATATCACCCATAGTTCACATTTGGTCTTGTAATCTTGAGGACCTAAGCTACTGAGTCCTGGAAAATCAGTAGAATTGGTGAAGAAGCTGGACAGATTTGGATTATAAAAGACATTGGGGTGACAAAATATCTGCTTTTGCTGTTCAAAGGGATAGATGGCAGAATAACGAGATTTCTTCTTCTGGGTTTTCAGAGGGCAGAAATGAGAACAATGGTAGAAGTGGATTTCAATTTAATGTGAAGAAAATTCCAGCATAAGAATGGTCCAAAGATATGTTGCTGCTACTGCTGCTGCTGCTATTCAGTTGTTTCAGTCATGTTCAACTGTTCATGACTGTATTTTGGGATTTTCTTGGCAAAGATACTAAAGTGGTTTACCATTTCCTTCTCCAACTCATTTTTTACAGATGAGGAACTGAGGAAAAGAAGGTTAAGTGGCTTGCCTATGGTCACCCAGCTAGTAAGTGTTTGAGGCTGGATCTGAACTCATGAAGATGAGTCTTCCTGATTCCAAGCCCAGTGCTCTATCACTGTGTCACCTAGCACTAATTTGGCACTTATGATATACAAGGTGTAGTATGAGGAAGTAGAGAGAGAGTCAGAATCAGGAAGATTTGGGTAGAAGAAGTCCTACCCCTGACACATACTGGTGATATGATCCTGGATAACTACTAAGTCTCTCTTCTAAGACCATAAATTGTAGAGTAGTTACAAATCTCATTGGTTAAAGGGGTTTCCTACATCAATGAAATCACAAGTTTGGTCATAAAAACAAATAAACATAAAAGTTTTGGGGACAACAGAGTCCCTTTCAAGGAGTGTATTTTCTACTTGGGCTGAGGGGAGGGCAAGATGAGAATTGCTCACATGTAGCTATAATACAAGTAATAATATAAATGCATCTTGGAAGAGAGGTCAGTGTGGCATGAGATGTCTGGGATCAGAGGACTCAGTACTAGACAGGATCATCAGGGGATTCCTGGAACAGTTAATTGAATTTGGCCTTGAATGAAGGCAAGAATTTCAATAAAAGAAGACACTGAAGGAATTCTTTCCATGTACAAAGGATGTGTCCTGCTTAGCTAGGACAGCACAGGGAAGAATCAGGTAATAGTTATAGCCTAGGTGGTGTGAAGAGTCATGTTATATAAAGATGAAAACAGAGGTCAGGGCTAGATTGTGGAGAGATGAATGGCAGACTAAAGGATAAAAATATAGATGGAAAACCACTGACAATTCTTTTCATGCATGGTTTGTGCTCAATGGAGTTCCATCTCTCAAACTTTGTAATTCTATGATGTTTTATTGAGAATATAATGCATGAATTAGGAAGTTTATTTCATTAGGGATGTATAAGATGATTAAAGAGATGAGAAATCAGAGGCAAAGAGGCTGATTGGGGGTCTATCTTAGGATACCAGATAAAGGTGAAAAGAATCTGAACTCAAAACATGGTTATGGAGGTGGAAAGAGATATTGAGAGGTGTTACTGAAGTAGAATCAGTCATCCTTGACAAAGGGAAAGAGAGGAACCCAAGATAACGAAAAGGTTTTCAGGTTGGAAGAGTGGGAGAATGGCATTGCATAGAACAGAAACAGAGAAGTTAGGAAGAAGGGCAGATTTGGAGTGAAATATGTATGTGCATATATATATGAACATACATATATACACATACATATACACACATATATACATACATATATATGTGCATGTGTATGTATGTATATATTGAGCTTGAGGTGTTGACAGGGACATTTGGCCAGAGATGTTCTGCTTATAGTAGGAAATGTAGAATAGGAACTTTAAAGAGAAGCTGGAGCTAAAGATATAGTTTTGTGGTTATCTGCATAGGAAGTGATCATTGAAGCTGTGGGAGTAGATAAAATTACCAAGGAAGCAAATGCAGAAAGAGCAGAGAAGTGGGCCCAGGAGCCTTGTATACAGTTTGGGGTGGGGTGAGGCAGGAAGAGGAACCAATCAAAGAGAATGAGGAATAGACAATAAAGTAAGGAGAAAATCAATAGAGGGAAGTGTTAAAGAAACCAAAGTGTGGAGGAGGTGGGTGTCACTCAGCTCTGGGACTTGCTTTGGGCTAAGTTGTCCTGCCTGTTGATTGGAGGGAAAGTGAAACCTCATCTCAGCCCTCTCAATCTAGCTGGCCCCAGACCCAGCTTCATCCCATTCAGATATCCCATCTAGCTAAAGTGTCCATCTTACCATCTGCATCTTCCTCAGGGATTAATAATAATCAAATGGACTCCCACTGAGACTAGAAAGGGCAAGATTACTGTACAGTTGTTTCTCTCAGAATTCCTGAAATTGTTGCTCCTCTACTCAATAAATCTCAGTATTAATGTCTTTAAAGACTCTGAATCACTCCACACCCAGCTCACTTAATCTCCATGCCATTCTTGGGAGGTAGAGAGAAAATTGAAACAATTCTGTTTTCCACATGAGGCAAGTAAAGCTGGTGATTTGTTTAAAGATCACTCAATGAGTAAATCATAATTGTAGGACTTGAATAAATCTGCAGTCCATTATCCTCTCTATTGGAATGATGTTATATCCTTCCCCAAAATAAAACATTGAGGCTGCAGAGAAACAAAGTCTTCCCTTTGATTCTTTAACCATCATTCTGCCATCCTATCACCCCTTGCTCACACTGTTATCTCCATCCTAAACCCTCATCCCCTTCCCTAATGCCTCCCCCCCAAAAAAAATTCTGGATAAGTTGCACCACCAGTTATTTACTTGAATTTTGTGGTGGCAATTATCATCCTACCCACAGTAAACTAGGGTGGGCTGCCTGCTTACTCGATAGGGATCTTTTTCTTCTCCATGCCTAATACACCACCTTAACAACCCTGACTTCTTGCCAAAGCCTCCCACTGATGTTGCTGAGAAGAGCTGGTATAAAGGTCCCCAGTGGAGCAATAGCCCACAGTGAGCAAGAAAAATGAGGCCAAATGTTTCTCATCTGTGTCTTAGAAAGGAATCCTCTCAGCTCAAAATGGATTGGGCTGGGATGGTTTAGTTACCCTGCTACTAAGTCCACTGGCCAATTCAAAGAGGACGAGGGGAAGAGGGGCAAACTTGCTTGGGGATAAGTACTGGACAGTCACTGTTGTTCCGTTGCTACCCTGCACCAGAAAACAACAGATGCCTCTGTTCAGCTCGCTCCTCCTAGATTCCTCTGACGTTCCTAATAGCCCAAGCTTCTCCTTCTGGGGCAGTCAGAAGAGTGTTTAGTCTTTGTTGGCTAGGATATACTCCCACTGTTTACTAACACAAGTTCTTGTATACACAGATGGCAAGGAAAACTGGGTGATGGGATAGCCTGTTGGTGGGCCTGCCTTGAAATAGTTCTTAACACTTCTATAGGGCTCCATATTATGGGAATGAATGATCCTCTGTCCCCAAGCAATAAACCTCATCCTGAGGTTCTGAAATGTCTGGAGAGGGGGAGAGAAACACTGAACTAAAGAGAAAGGAAGTATCTCTGAGCCTGATGAACCAACCTCACTAATAGTTCCTTGAAACAAATCCATTTTTCTATTCACAAAATCACAGAAGCATAGAGTCTGTATCTGCTGCCCTGCCTGGATTAAGCTCCATGGAATAAGATGCCCCTTTCTAGATAAGCTCATTACTTCTAAACTCACCAGCATGCTGCTAATTCAAGCCTTAATTGACATCCCCTCCTCAACTTCCTCTCCCCTCTGGCTGAAGTGTTGGAGGGCAGAGTGCCAAACTCCTCCTAATGCCTTCCTTTATGGAAAGTGGGAACTGGACTCAGCTCACTCCACTTTGCATCTGCTGTCCTGCCTGGTTCCAACTCCATGGGACAAGATGCCTCTGGACTGAGTAGCCCCTGGTGTCCTATCCTCTTTCCCCCAACTTTCCGGCTTATCTTTTGTGTATTGTCTCTCCCTTGAGGGCAGGGACTGTCTTTTCATTGTTTTCCCAGCGCTTAGCACAGTGCCCCACATATAGTAGGTCCTTAATAAATGTTGACTGGATTGGATTGCCAAGGACCTCAGAGGCTACCTCTTCCAACCCAGTCCTCAAGAAAAATGCCATTTAGAGCATATGCCAATGGATGGTCACCCAACCTCCTTATGTCAGAAAATTAAAGAATCTCTGAGCTGGAAAGGACCTCAATATCCAATCTGCATCTGACAAAGAATTTCCCCTTTAATATGGCCATCCAGACCTGAAAATCTCTACTAAACCATCTATAACTTGAAAACCTCTACTAAAGTATCCAGAGCAAGTAGAAGTCATATCAAAGACCTCATGGTAACTATAAGCTCAGGGTTCCTTTCTTCCTGGCAAAGTAAAGAAACAATCCATGAGACATCAGTGTTTATGCTCTCAGTAATAATAACCGATCATTCATATCTTATTTTACAGATTAATACTCATAATCATCCTGTGAGATGGGCATTAGAGGTATTATTGTACTTATTTTACAAGAGGGGAAAACTGAGGCTCAGTGAGGTTAATCGGCTTGCCTATGGTCACAAATGGCAGAGACAGGATTTGTCTTTCTTGACTCCCCGATCCAGCATTCTCTCTATTATAACATGCTGACTCCTTTAATGAAGATGACAATAGTAATAGCAGCAGCAGCAACAACAATGACAACAGTGTTGCATAAAAGAAAGAATTTGAAAAAAAATTAATTAAAAAAAAGAAAGAATTTGAGATTTAGAAATAGAGGACTGGGGTTGGGATCCCATGTCTGATATTACCTGCGTGGCCTTGGGAAAACCTCATCCAAACCCCTGGGCTTCAGTTTCCCCATCAAGGATGTTGGACTTGAAGGTCCCTTTGGGCTCTAATTGTATTATCCTGTGAAGGACATTAAAGTGCAAATTTAAAGCATATTATCACATATGTAAGCCCAGAAGACAAATGTACCTGCTAGCCATCAGTTCTTTCAGGGATTTGAAGGAATTATCTAAAGGCCCCCCACAATGACATCTTGTACCAACATTCCAGTGAATGAGCTAGCACTCAAGAACACAAGAAGGGGATTGAGTTTCTGGGAAGCAGTTCAGAGACATCTCTACCATATCCAATTCCATCATGATGCTTACTAAGTTCTTAACCAATGCCTGAATGATGTTCATTTAGAAGAAAAGGTAAATGGAGGATGAGGGGTGCACAATGGCCAATGGTAAGCATTGGTGGCATAGTGAATAGACAGCTGGATCTTGAGTCAAGACGACCTGAGATTGATCACTTAACCTCTATGTGCCTCAGTTTCCTCATCTGTAAAAAAAAAGAGTTGAACTCTAGAAGGGACTCTAAAGTCCCTTCCAGCTCTAAATCTATATTTTGAATTTTTCTCTTTCTATTCCCTAGCACAGCCTTTAAAGCAACACACAAACTGCCGAGTCCTCCAGGAGTTAGCTGCCAAATCTGAACTGAAAGCTCCATGTGTTGTTTAGGAGAAAGGACCCGGGGTGTTTGCTGCAATATAAATAGAGACACCAATAGAACAAGCAAGCAGTGAGAAGGGATGCCAAGCCCAGGAAGGAAAGAGGGGCTTGATCTAGTGTATACTCCTTCACAGACAGTAGTTACAGAAGGCGGGAGGGAGTGGAGTGAGAGGGAGGCAAGCAGGGGAAATCTCAAACTTCTCGGGTTTTGCTTTTTCACAAATAAACCCTCTTCTGAGAGTGGCAAATAAAATCTTCCCAATCCACTAGGTACAGAGTGTAATGCTGAGACCTCAGTCCTTGATGGAGAAATGAATAAGCAATTCAAAATGGGCCTTCCTGCGCTAGGCTGAAGGCGTTAAATTGTCTGCTTTTCCAGAAAATGTTCCATCTGCCAATCTACCTGCAAAGAAAGGCACTATTTAAAGCTTCGCAACAGCCCGGGATGGCCATGGTACAAAATACACACTCACATGTGTCCCTCAAAGCCCTGGCAGGGGATTAGGGCGACCAGGGGAAAAGCAAATGAAATATCCTGGCAGGTCTTCTAGACTTCAGGAATTCTACGAGCAAGGATCTTGCCAAAATCTAGCGGACAGGATGTATAGGGAATTAATAAAGCAAATGTTTGCCTAAAATGCTCTGTATTTGAAAACAGCTTTTGAAAGGGATTGGGGAGGAGGGAATGCTGGTGCCATTGCACTGTAAGAATTAGGGCTATTTTCTTTAGATTCATCATTATCTAGTAAGATACTGTTCTCGCATCTCACTGTCACCCCAAAGAAATGGGAATTAGAATTCTACTTCGCTACAGTCAGCACAGCCTTTCCAGGGTTGAAAATAGATGAATAATACAAGCATTTATTAAGTGCTTACTCTGTGTTCTGCACTATGCTGAGGGCTGGAGATAAAAACACATACAAACAAGACTGATAGTCCCTTGTCTTCAAGGAGTTTATATTCTAATAGGGGACAATTACAAATAACCAAGTAAATGGCAATGAGAAGATGGACATTTGGAAATGGTATGAAGTGCCCTACTGGTCTGGTTCTGTACAGCAAGAGGAAGCAAAAAAAGATTAGATTAGATCAGTTTAGAATTAAATAAAGTATTTGTTAATCCTTTATTATGTGCCAGGCATTGTGCTAAGCACCAAGGATATAAATACAAACAAAAATAAAGGCAGCCCTTGCCCTCCCTGGGGGAAGGTGGAAAAGTCCACAGAGTCAGGAGCCCAACTAGGTTAGAAGTGAGCATTGGCTGTCTTGGGTACTTTCTCCAGTGGAGGCTCCAAAGAGGAAGTCACTAAGAAGAGGGGGAGGCCACAGGGCTGGAGATCTCTCCAGCATGAGAAGGCAGCTGGGGCTGAGGTTGAAAAGTCAGGAAAGTCTGATCCTCAGCCAGTTTGGAAAAAAATTGACTTGAGAGAGCCCAAGGTACTAGGTTCAGAGGGAACGTCATGAGGTGACGTAGCTGGAGCTGTAGAGCCTAGAAGTTCATTTCCATGGAACTCCTTCCTCTTCTGGTCCTAGCTGCATTTGCTTTAGCTCCCTGGAAATGATTTTTAGACAATGAGTTCTCAGCAAGTTTGCCTGTGTTCTTTTTAAAGTAAAAAATACTTTGGTAAGAAAACCTAGCCCTGGATAGACCAATGGATTGACCTCTACTACACTGGGAATCAAATTATTCCCACAGGAGCTTCATATATTCCTTTCAGACAAAAGGATGTGGACACATATGAGGATGGGCCAATTCAGTTACAGTGTAGCAAGGAAGGGCAACCTCTTCTTCCACTCAATTATCATGCCTTCCTAGTCTCAGAACTCCAGCTCCTAGACAGCAGATGCCAGGACTTTTATGTCTTTATGTGGGTTATAGTCACTGACAGGGTGGCAGAGTTCATACAGAGCTGGACATAGGGAGACCTAGGTTCAACTCATTCCTCAATCATATACTGACTGTGTAATCCCCAAGCAAGAAATTTAATTTCTCAGGGCCTCAGACAAGTCTGTAAAACAGGGGTTCTTAACCTCTTTCTTCTTTTGCATCATGGACCCCTTTGGCAGTCTGGTCATGCCAGTTGAACCCCTTCTCTGAGCAATGTTTTTAAATGCCTAAAATAAAACACATATGATGACAAAAAAATCTGATTATATTGAAGTATAATCAAAATATTTTATAAAACAGGCCCCAAGTTAAGAATCTTTGCTCTCAGATTATAAATTGCAGAGGTGAAAATCTCCATTGAGTGAATGAATGAAATAATCATTTTTTAAGCTTTGGAAGATGAAGCTCCTCCCCAGAGCTTCTTATTTATACTGATAAAAGCACAGACCTGCATCCCCAAAAATAATCACTGGCACAGTGTTGGGAACCACATCTGTATCCCTCCAAAGTATATATTTGTTGGCATTCCAGGAAAAAAAATCCAACTACCTCTTAGTTATTTAGTCATGTAATGCCTGGATCATTCTACCATAAATAAAGACCTCATGATAACCAATCGCTTCCACTTTGACTGCCATCAGACCTGCCAACAGTGGGAAAAGATGACAGTGTTGTGTTTTTTTTTCTTTCAATCTCATTTTTTATGCCCAGGGTATAAAGAGTAATTAGTACAAATAAAAAAATTGTCTAAGGTAGCAAAGCAAAGGGGCCTAGAAGAGGAGAGAGCAGGGCACAATAGAAAGAATGCTGGATTTGTATCCAGAGGAAGATTCTAAATTTAAAGCTGGAAGGTATCTTCAAGCCCATTTAGGGCAACACTTAGTTTTGAAGCTTAAAAAAAATAAATGGAGGCTTAGCAAGATTGTAATTTGTCCAAGTTCACCCAAGTAATTAAGTGCAAAAGTAGGATATGTACCCAGAGACAATGCTCTTCATCCCCAGCTAGGGTTACATCCTGGCTCTGCTATGCACTAACCGTCACACTGGACAAGTCATTTTACCTGTCCGGGATGCAGTTCCTACATCCACAAAATGAGAGGGATGGACTAACTGATCTCTATAGGCCTTTTCCAGCTCTATCATCTAGGATGTATGACTTTGTAATTCACCAACCAAACCCTTAATCCATGAAGAATCTAAAAGCAATTATATTTAGGTAAATCCCTCAAAAATGATATTTGTGATGGCAAATGCCTCATATGAACTTGCTACCCCGTATTCCGTGGGTTCCCAGAATTTAAAAAGAAAACCAGAGTTTATTCAACAGATGACTATTTTTAATAAAATCCATGAAATATTGCCACTGATGCATCGATGACATTTCCCAGAAGTAGCTGAATCTGAGGTTAGACAGAAAGGAAAGAATTTTATTTTGATTTTAATTTTTTTTTCCCCTCAATGGACAACTTACAAGATACCCATCTTGTTTATGTGCAAAATCCCAGGGGGAAGGTTAAGAGTGGAGAGGGGTCAAAATTGGGTTGCTTCATTGGATGCCTAGCAAAGAGAAACAGAGACCAGAAAAGGAGATGTTTTGAGACATAAATTTCAGCACAAGCTCAAGGAGCTGGATAGCTACCAGATCTGCTCCAAGTGAGGGATGGCCTACAAATTTCTTAGTTTGATAACAGTGGCCACTTGTTTCCTCAACTGAAATCCTATAGCCTAGCAACAATATACATTCTGGAAAAGTAAAACTGAAGCTCTTATCAGGATGGGAATTGAAACCAAGCCAACAAGCCTTTATCAGGTACCTACTATGTTCCAAGCACTGGGGATGTAAGACTTAAACTAGTCCCTGCCCTCAAGGAGTTTACATGAAACTGGGGTAAAATAACATATGCACAGAAATAGAAAAAGAAAATATTGTACTTTTTGATTGAAACCTGTTATTTAATTAGCAATATAGAATTCCTAATGAATAAATTATTGATGACAAGTGTTCTGCAAGTTATAATGTATGGCGAGTTGTCTCAAGCCCTGAGAAGTTAGCTTTATATACTAATTACAGTGTTTGACACATTTTTTTAAAATCAAGTCTTTGATTCCATTAGGGTAGGTAACTCCCAGGGAGAAAAATCCCTTTATCATTGTGAAGCACCATCTCTTCTGCAATTCACAGTCCCAGGGGGTTGCTGAGAGGTTACATGACTTATATAGGTTCATACAGACAGTACTGGCAGAAACTATACTTGAACCCAGGTCTTCCTGGCTCCCAGGCCAACCCTTTAGCCTCTGTGCCATGTTGTATCCCAACTACAAAGTAAATACAAAGTTATTTAAGGGGTGGGGTGGTAGGGAGAAGGATCTTGACTTTACAGAACTGTATTTATTCCTTTGCTACTGTTTCCCTGAGTCATTTGCATACCTGTGGGTCTTACCATTGGCTTCCCTTCCACCATTCCCTCCACTTTGAGGAATGCATGCTTATAAACAAATACTACATGTGAGTTCAGAACATTGTATGGACCAGTCCCTTATAACAGCTATGATATGTCTTATAGCATAATAAATACAATCTGGAAAGTCTTTTCTGGTACAGCTATAGAGTAGCTGAAATTGCCACCAGAAAAAAATGGTTTCAACCACTAGATGACTTTGTCACTGCAACCATCAAAGAATTGTCCCCCTCTATTCTGTCCCGGCTAGACCACATTTGCAATATGACATTAAGTTGTGGGCACCAGTGAATATTTCTGTTGTGTTGTATTTAAGTGGACTGTTCTTTTACTGTTGTCACTATTTCCTATTGGAAATAGACTAAGAATGAGCCAGTGGTTGCCAGTGTGGTCAGGGTAGGGATTTTTGTCAAGATAATGTGGGAAATGAAGTAGATTTGGGTCTTGTCCAACAGTAAATGCAATTGTGTGGAACTGAATCTAAAAACCAGCAATAGTGCGTAACCAATACTCTGATCTATTAAGATCATAAATCTAGAAAAAGAAGCAACCTCAGAAAACATCTAGGTCAACCCCCTTATTTTACAGATAAGGAAACTGAGGCTCATCTAAGTCATATAACTTATTTTCCTAACATTACTTACTAAAGAAAGCATCAGAGGTATGGTTTAAACCTAGGTCTTTTGACTCTATGCCTGGTGCTCTTACAACCATATTACCTTCTGGATCCAAGAACACAAAAAAGTCAAATGACACACAACTGTGGACCTTTCAAATGGCTTTAATTTGCTTTCATTTTTCATTTGCTCTGCATTATCATCAGCTTCCAAGCCACCAGGCATTGATTTCCAGGGGATTGCTTGAGCAGATGCCTCCATCTTCAGAGCTCTCCAACTCACTGAATAATACTACATACACAGAGGGGCTCTGTCTTCGTATTTTAGCAGATTTCTTAAATGTTCATAAGAAAATCAAGTCATTTAGACATTGTGGGAAGTTTGGGGCATATTTTCCTTAAACAAACAAACAAATGTTACACAGACAGGAAATGGAATGTAATTGTTTTCTCTTAAGTTCCCTGAAGGAAACAAAAACAAAGATAGACAGACAGATAGATAGATAGATAGATAGATAGATAGATAGATAGATAGATAGATAG
>NW_020954572.1:23143218-23168364 GCF_900497805.2 Vombatus ursinus | reverse complement strand
TAGATAGATAGATAGATAGATAGATAGATAGATAGATAGATAGATAGGTAGGTAGGTAGGTAGGTAGATACATTCCCTGGAAGCAAATTTAATGGAATTGAACTCTAAGCATAGAAAGGTAATTCCCCACTTGCACAGACATTTAAATTTATAAGATAAAAAAATGTAATTCTATTTTGTGTGTGTGTGTGTGTGTGTGTGTGCAAAGCACAGCTAAACTACTAATAAGAATAAGTAAATCCATTCTGAAAACATTTTGGTTTATATTGAACTTAAATCTGATTAGATATATAGACACAAAATACTTTACTTAAAAACAGAAAGTCTCTCATAAAGGTCTTCCCTACCCAGTCTCATTGAATTACAGATTTCAATCTGGAAGGGACCTTAGAAGTCATCTAACCCAACCCTACTATTTAACAGAAACAGATGCCTAGGTCACTCAGCAGGAGAGTGTTTGAGTTACAATTCAAACTCAGTACTTCCTGACACCAAATTCCTGACACTGCCCCATGCCCTACCCCATGCTTCCTCTCTGAGCAATGTTCTCTTGAATTAATTAACAGTAAAAAATTTTAAATGAATTAACTGATAGCATGAAAGAATATTTAGGAGTTGGTAGTTTTAGAATGGATGACCTCTTTCTGATTTAGCTTTCCTCTTTATATCCTTAGGAATGCTCACCATATCTTTGTTGAATGAAATACATGAGTGAACAAATAATTTAATCAAAGGTAGGCCAGCAGTGGACTGGGCATCGGACAACCCTGATTTCTCTTGACAGAGCTGCTACCCACTCATTGAATTATTCTACACAGGCTAAGTGCATTGTGGAGAACAACATCAATGACTAAAACCATCACTTACTATCAGTTGTATTCCTCCCACTCTCCAATTGCCATTATCCTCTGCCATATTGTTTACATTCAACACTGTGATACTCAACATAGCTCCAACTATCTCAAGCAAAGAAGAAAGCGTTGAAGATGAAAAGAAAGGTTAATACTGCCTGCCAGTCCATAAGACATTGCAATAAGGCACATACTGAAATATCTTGACACTCCTTTTACTGGCATCCACTCTACCCTCCTAGCCTAGCAGCCAGAGAGAGACCTCACACAAAGAGCTGAAAAACTACCCCTTTGTCTATGATTAAAAGATGAACTCAGTGCATTATTCAGCTCACATTATGTGGTAAAAAATATTTTAATGCCTTTGGGCCAGCAATGTTTAATACCACCCTCTCTGCTGCTCCTTCAAAGTTCCCCTGAAAAGAAAATAAACCACTCATCCCTGTTCCTTTCAACCACAGATTTCTTTTTCAGGAAACCTAATCCCTTTCATTGAATAGGTAGGACTTCCTAATCTCTTTTGGCCTTTGCAAATATCCTACTGGGCTCCAAACTAGGGGAGATACCCTTCACTCATAGGTATAGTCAAAGGAAACCAGATACCACACCTCTCTAGAATGGTCTCCATTTAGCTACACACAGCATTCCCTGTTCCATTCATGGCTAGGTAGGCAGGTATCATAGAATGCAAATCATGCTGTGAATACAACTTCACCCCGCCCCCCCCACCCCTGGGGCCTTCTCAAGATCCATTGCAGATGGGGTGGAAGGACTCAAGAGTCTCTCTCAAAGGACAGGTTCCAATTGGCTCTGGGTAATCATGACAAGCAGAGATCCAAAAGTCTCTGATGATTTAGAAATATGAACATCTGGATTAAAAGGGGTTCTGTCCAAGAGGCAAGGACTAGACTCATTCTTTGGCACATAGCCATCTCTACCTAGGAATAAGAACATTATACAAGGTTTTATATTATACTTACTATTTTCTTATGTAGCACATGCTGATTGATTCAATAAATGTAGACTTATTTGACAAAGGTATCAGGGTGTAAAACATTCTGTTAGTTACCTTGAATGCCCGTAGGGGTGATTGATTGATGGATTCAATCAGTTCTCACTCATACATTAATCTCTTCATCTGGGAATTTTTTAAAGCTCAGGACAAATATTAACCTTCTTCTTAAAAATAAGGAAAATAGTTGCATAGGAAAGTAAGCCCCTCGGCATAGCATCTGATAGAGACAGCTGCCAAATTGGGAAGAAAAGCTAGACTTGGCCTTTCTATATCCTTTTGCATATACATTCTTTGTTTTCACCATTGTTTGAACAATGTAGTTATGCTTTTTCCATGACTATAGGACTCCCAAAAGAAGGACTGATTGCGCTATTTAAGTCTTTTTCAATCTTATGGGAAGGTGTATTTCCCATTAGAGATCTCTCTTTTGAATAGAACCAGCATTTTTTAATTGGAAGAGAACTTTGAGGTCAAGTAGCCCAATCTACCAATGTTATAGAAGAGGAAATTGAGGTTGAAAGGGGACGTGACTTGGCCAGAATCATACAGAGAATTAGCAATGGAGCTGGGACTAGAACCCCCATTTCTTACAAATCTCAGTTCAAAATCCCCTCATTTCAAACATTCCCAGCCCCTAGGACAGTGCCTGGAATATTCTAGGTGCTTAATAAGTACCTGATGATTACCTGATTGGTCAATTGATTTCCTGACTCCCTGTTCTTTGCTCTTTCATTTTTTCTGCTTGTCTCTTTAGTCTGTTTCTTTGGACCAGCAATTCTCGACTTTCTTCAAATGTCAATACTCCCTTTGCAAATCAAATATCACAAAACTAACCCTAAAAACAGGGTATCTATTAATATTTTAAACGTCAGGGTACATTAAAATTTCCTTATAGTAGGAAATTTTGAGAATTGTGAGATAACCTGAGCCAGGAACATCACAAAATGCTATAATTCTAAGCTTAGAAACAACTGCCTTCCACTACGATCCCTCCAAGGTTTTGTGGATACTGAGTTTTAGTTGGGTCAGTCAACCTATCAATCAACATGCATTTATTATACATCTACTATAGGTTGGGTGCAATACAATTCCTCCCCCTCCTTATCCTTTTATGTGTTGTCTTCTCCCCCCCCATTAGAATGTAAGCTCCCTGAAGTCAGGGATTGTCTTTCTTTCTGCTTGTATTTATGTTCCCAGTATTTAGTATAGTGCCTGACACATAGTAATCACTTCACAAATGCTCGTTGACTTGTTCTTGACTAAGTACTAGGAATACAAAGAAAAAAATAAGCTAGTTCCTGCCCTCTGGGAGCTTACCTTCCATGAGGGGAAACATGTATATACATGTAAGTAAATGCAAAATATATACAAAGAAAATACAAGATAATTTTAGAATGAGCACTAGCAGCTGGGGAGATATAAGAGGTGGTTACTTGAGGTGAGCTTTGATGGAAGCTAGGAATTCTAAGAGAGGCAAGTGAGAGGCATGGGGGCAGGAGATGAATGGGGACAGAATAAGAGGGGAAAACACTCAAGGCCAAAACATAGCATAGAGTTGAAATGGCTAACTCTTGGGTTGATATTGGAGAGGGAGGAAAGTGAAGTCAGTGAAAGGGTAATGACTTGAGAAGTACAGGGATTGGAGGGCAAAAATACAGTTTTAGGAGGAGTGAGGCATAGGAAGAGATGGAATGATCAGAGGTGATAGTCAGATAAGGGAATGTCAGAGTTTCTAATAAGAGAAGAGAAATACTTATGGATAATGACGAGATGTGGTGTGTGACTGTCCCTACGTGTAGCTGAGATAGGGTGAAGGACTATGTCAATGAAATCTAAGGAGGCTAAAGAACTGGGAGAATAGGGAGTTATTAAAGTCCCCTGGCATTAAGGCAACTATTAGGGAGGCTAGGAAGAGGGTGAGCCAGTACTGACCTCCTTGAAAAAGGAGGGAAAGTGACCTGGGGGCTAATAAACAAGAGCCACCATGATTTGAATAGTGTAGAAACTTTTGACTAAGTGAACTTCAAAGGAGAAGAGGTTGATGAGTTGTGGTGGTAATGAGAGAATCTAAAAGGGGCAAAGAATATTCCAAATATTATCAAGCCTTGGACAGATCAATGCTTTCTCTATAACTACCTTTGATCAAAAACTTGATCTCAGAAAAAGCCAACTCTTCACTGTCTGATTAAATACCACTGAAGACCAAGAAGGGATGACCCTTGGGAGCACATCAGTTTCTCAGACAATGCCAATGGGAGCATCCATGTTACTTCACTGGAGCTTAAGGTTTTGACACATGGCAATAAAAAGCATCTGATCATAACAGAATGGAAATTCATATCATCCATCAGAACAAAAGTCAAGGGCATATAATGGTAGCTACAGGCACAGTCCCCCTGGAGACTCAGGTCCATCATTCCAAGTATTGTCTACCAAGGTACTGGAATGCATGGGAAGAAGCCATTGTGTAAAGGAGAACTGGAAAGAGAGTGAGAAGAAGAAGAGTCTTTTTTGTTCTCTATTTCCTCCCTTTGAGTCAGTACCACCCAATGTAGTGGGCAATATAATAGTGAGAGAGGAAAAGAAGACTCACAGATTATCTCAAAATAGAACCTCATGTATGCATATGATGGAGGTGAAAAGCTTGTAGTAACAAAACTAGAAGTCTGGTACATATAGCGCAAAGAGAAACAAGTCCCTGTGGGTCATATACATTCACACAGAATGTGGAAATTATATTAACTTTCTTCAGTACTGAGATTAGAAAAAAGTATAATTTAAATATTGGCTCCCTAAAATGGTCCAAATGGTACAGCCTTTGGCAATTTTTAAGTCACCAGTTCTGGGTTCTAAGTTGAGGTTTTCTCACATTAAATACTGGTGCAGTCAGATAATAATACTGAAAGGCCTCATGGTATATGATAAATAGAACATTGGACTTGCAATCAGGAGAGCATGTGTTCAAATCTTACCTCAGATATGTACTAGTTATGTGATTCTTAGCAAGCTACTTAAACTCAGTTTCGGTTTACTCATCTCTAAAATGAGGATAACAATAACTGTAGCATTTATTTCACAAGGCTGTTATGAAGCTCAAATAAAATGATATATGTAAATGGATAGGAACTGGACCTATGATTTAATTAGTATAACATGCTCCCAGATGAGAGATTCCCTTTACCAAGACAGATAAACACCTTATGTGCAACTTTTAGCCTTAAAGAGCTGCCTTAAGTGACTTGCCCAGGATCACACAATTAGTATGTATCAGAGGCAGCATTCAAACCCAGGTCTTCCTAGCTCCAACGTCCAATCTCTATTCACTACATCACTTTGACTCTTTAGTGTTTCAAGTGCTTTAGAAATCTAAAAGCAGTATATTAATATTAGCTAGTCATAGTAGCAGCTTCAGGAATTTTATGATCACTGAAGACATAAGGTTATGTAGATTGTTCCATTGTTGTTGTGTTTGTCCTTTCTCGAAGAGGACCATGACATCATGGAGGTGATGCCATGATATGCAAATGAATTAGATTTAGTGAGGGAGGGCTGTGCAAAATCTCCAGCCTCACTTTCTCTTCTGGAGCCATCTGGGTCCAGTGGCCAGATACACATCAGGATGACTGGAGATGGCCCCAACTAGGGTGGAAGACAGCCTTTTAAAGCTAAGATCTTTAGCAGGTCTCAGTTTGACTGAGACAACACCCATTCAGTGATTAAGGCTAGGTGGGGAAAAAATGAGGTCAAGAATAGCTTCTTTAACCTAGTCCAGAAAAAAAAAATCAAACTGGGAGAGGAAGACTCTCAGGGTGTCTGGCCAAAACAGAAACAATTCCTATTTACATTCACTCTGAGTCAATCAGGGTCCCCTCCCTTTTACCCCTCCCCCCCTTTTAACATAAGAGCAGAAGAACAGTCCTGTAGGACGAAAGGGACTGGGGACTCTTGGGTGGCTCACTGGACCAGGCTGTCTCATCCTTATTTCCCTTTTAGTCAGTAAAACAAATACAAGAAAAGGACTTAGGGCTGGATATCATCCAAACCTCTCGAAATCTTAACAAGAAAGAAGTGAGACATTGTGGTGTATATGGTGGAAAAGCATTGGCTATGGAGTCAGAGGATCTGAGTTCAAATTCCACCCCTGATGCTTTGTGAACTTAACCTCCCCAGGCCTTGACTTCCACATCTGGAAAGGTGAGAGACTTCCAGCTCTAGACTCACACTGCAAAATGGAAGGTAAGGAGCAG
The DNA here is from genome assembly GCF_900497805.2 of Vombatus ursinus. Taxonomy (NCBI): domain Eukaryota; kingdom Metazoa; phylum Chordata; class Mammalia; order Diprotodontia; family Vombatidae; genus Vombatus; species Vombatus ursinus. The sequence continues at coordinate 23,162,251 of NW_020954572.1, read as the reverse complement.
AGGAGACACATAGGCAGCTAGATCGTGCAGATAGAGTGCTAGGTTTGGAGTCAGGAAGATATGAGTTCAAATCTAGCTTTGATGGTTACCTGCTCTGTGACCTTGGACAAGTCACTTAACTCTCTGTTTGCCTCAGTTTTCTCATCTGTCAAATGGGGCTAATAATAGCACCTACCTCCTAGGATTATCGCAAAGATCAAATGAGATAATATTCATAAGGCGCTAGGCAGACCTTAAAGTTCTATATAAACTCCAGCTATTATTATTGTTAGCCATAAAGAATTTTCTGAGCACAAGAACTTTGTTAACACAACCTCTTAGAATCACCTTTTCCGAATGTCTGTGGAGACTTCCTTATAGGGGACCTATAAAAACAAAATCAATCATGAAAATTTCTGTGTGGTTCTTTCTGCTTTGAGGCAGAAGCTTGCCTGACATGGGTGCCACTAGCCCTCAGCATCTATGTAGATAGAGGGTGATGCCGTGTGATGTGTTTCAGAATCAAACTGAAAAGGGCAATTGTGCAGCCAGAACTCTGAGAATGTCATGTTTGATTCCAGGGTGGGCCACTAACAGGCCTGAGGGAGGCCCAGCTAGGTCCTCAATGGGATAGCATTTCAGGCCAAGCAGGAGGGAGAAATAATCAGAGATTTTTTGGGTAAACAGTCAGGGAAATGATGGCATTCTCAACCGAAGCAGCCGTTCTTGTGTCCAGGAATTTCCCTTTCAGGAAGAAAACAAGGAGCCTCCTATTTGGTTCTGTCATTGGCAAGGGAAGAATAGCATTTTTGAGCTCAGTATGTATAGCTGTGTTCCTGGCTGCGCTGGACTGGACTGGAGCAGTCGTCAATTGACATTTTTGAGGCGTTTCCAAATACTTCCGAATGAATATTTCCCTAATATCCAACCAGAACACCATCCATCACCAGCTCTGGGCACAATTCCAATCCAGGTGCCATGTCAAAGGGTCATTAGCATTACTCTTAATGACTGCCCAGGAAAAGACATTGCTAAACTGCTTAGGCTAGGCCCCTTGCAGGTCATATTGCTTTCTTCAAAATCCTCAACTCATCTTCATTTTCAGTGAGAGGCTGGCTATGCGCTACAGAAGGCCCCAGAATCAGGAATCCTGGACAATCCACTTTTTGCCTCAGTCATTACATGAATGCTTCTAGCTGGTCTGAAAAATGTGGGATTCCTAGCACCTTCTGTTCCCTTTTCTATCACTTTGTGACATTTACTGTAGAGACTGAAGCAAGAGAAGCACAAATGACCACAGGCCATGCTTTATTTTATTTTGTTCCATGAATTGTCATGAACAAAGCGTTCATCACCACGGACCAGTCTGTGAATAGTGATTAGTGTCATTAATTAAGATGGTCCCACAGACCATTGCCATGAACGTGTGTTGTAAAGTTTCCTAAATAAGATCCATAATCACACAAGAGAACTTGGCCTAACTATCCACATGGGAAAACCAAAATGGAAGAAGGATCAAGGAGCTCAGTATATGATATGCAGTTGAATTCACAGCCCGTAGCACTGTTTCACCAGATCACATAGACAGCTTGAGCAGCCCTGTGCATGGACCATCACCTGGGCTCAGAACAAAATAGTTAAGAGAAGAGCAGGGAAGATTCCCTTCAGAAATTGCACAATATTTTTAACTGAGCTACAAGCTTCTCCCTGAAACAAAGACTTTTTTAACATAGTGATAGTAATAATAATAACGAATATGTATATAGTGTTTTTACAAAGTACTTTACAAATATCTTATTTGATCTTCACAACACCTACAATCTGGGAAGCAGGTGCTTTTGTTGTTTCAGTTTCATAGATGAGGAAACTGATGCAGAGAGAGGTTAAGCAACTTGCCCAAGGTCACACAGCTATTAAGTATCAGAGGCTGGATTGGAATGCAGTTCCTTCTTCTTCTAAGCGCAGAGCTCTATCAACTGTACCAACCAACTGTCTCAACATCCTTCCAGTAATGCTACATAGCAATAATTCAAGATGTGTATAAATATATATGTATTTATACATATATGTTTATGTGTATTATACATATGTGTATATGTGGGAACCCATACATATATGTATATATACATGTATACACATACAAATATCCATGTGTACATATACATATACACATATATACACACACACACACACACACACACAATTGATCTTCACACAACCTTCTGAAGTAGACTTTATCATTATCCCCGTTTTAGAGATGAGTAAATTGAGGCTGGGAAAGGATAAGTCATTCACCAAGATCATGTAGCTAGTAGCATCTGAGGTGAGTGTCAAACCCAGGTGTCCCTGATTTGAAGTTTTGCACTCTTCCTATGCTCTCAGAGCCCAAAGATGCAGAGGAAGAGGCCCAGCATGTCTGGCCTTACTTGGAGAAGCAACACGGATGGAGGATTTATGGATGCACCCAGGGTAAGAAGGCACAAGTGGGTTATGGTGTGTTCCGTTGGAGGAATTCACCTATGTTGATGAACTTCCAAAACAACTGAAGTATTCAAGTAAGTTTTCAGCTGACCTGGTTCCCCTAAAACTGCTCTGGTTCTAGGAGGAAGCAAAATCACAGTAATCCAAAAAAACGGGATTGTAGATTTAGAGTTAGAAGGGGGCTTCTTCAGGGTGATCTGGTCCAAACTCCCCTCATTTTACAAAGAAACTGAAGCCCAGAGAGAGCAAATGACTTGCCCAAGGCCACGTGGGTAGCAAATGGAAGTCACGATGGAACCCAAGCCTACCGTCTCTGCATCTGGCAGGGTTCCCACTATATTAATTGCAGCAACAGCTTCCCCGGCACTTTGAATATGCCTCACCCAACCCTTCCTTGGAGTGCAATAACATGGAGACCTTACCTTGATCTGCATCAAATCCGCTGATCACTTGGCCCTAAGCCCTTAACATTTTGATACAACAGCCTTTTGGTTCTTTCTTCCAGCTAAGCCTCTGACTGTGATATAGTTTCTAGATTCTGCCTATTTGTAAAGGAAAGCTAAAAATTTTGTGTAGGTTTTTTTTGTTTGTTTGTTTTGTTTTTAACTTGGGATTTCCCTTATCTCCCCAAACCACTTATCCATCTCACCAAAAAACCACCCTACTCCTAATTAGATGGGGTTTTAATGTTTGGGAAACACCCTGGGAATTTTGGTAGACGGTATCCCTGTTTGGGTATGTAGAATCAGGTAGAAGGTGGAAAGGAACAAACATTTTTAAAGCACCTACTAAGGGCCAAACACTGTGCTAACAACCCTGTGAGGTAGGTACTATTATTATCTTCATTTTGCAGTTCGTGAAACTGAGGCAGACAGAAGTTAAGTGACTTGCTAAGGGCCATTCAGATAGTAAGTATCTAAGGTCAGATTTAAACTCAGTTCTGCCTGATTTCAGGTCCTTGTCCACAGTGTCACCTAGCTGCCCAAATTATCAAGCATTAATAATAATAATAACAGCTAAAATTTATATAGCCCTTTCTTTGTGCCAGGAACACTGTAAGTGCTTTACAATTATTACCTCATTTGGTCCTCACAACAGCCCTGGGAGGTGGGTGCTATTATTACACCCATTTTACACATGAAGAAACTGAAGCAAACAGAGGTTACGTGACCTGCCAAGGGTCACTCAGATTAGTAAGTGTCTGAGGCAGGATTTGAACTCAGTTCTTCCTGACTCCAGGTCCAATGCTCTATCCATTGTGTCAGGCAGCTGCCTAAATCAGAGAGAATTAAAGACATATTTGTCTGTTTCCTGCATAATTTTACAGCACAGGGGATTACTGCTGGTTAGTAATGTTCTCTTCGTGTCCCTAGAGTTATGGGAGAGAGGTGTGGAGGCAATAGAAATGGATGAGTACCAAAGAAGAGGCAAATGAAAGGCCCAAATGTGATATTGGTCCACAGGGGGAGTCGTTCCATTCTCCATCTGTGTTCTGAATCACTCCACACAAGCAACATCATCCCCCAAAAATGGTGATTTCCAAATAAGCTCAATTATTAAGTTGTCTAATTCCCCCATCAGACCAATTGAAGGTGGAAAAGATGCAACGTGGTGGTCTATATCTCCCCACCAGAGTATTCAGACGCTTGACCTGGGAGTTGCCTTTCCTTTTAATTCTTACAAAATTTGTTGGCCTTCACTTGGGTCAAAAAGAAGGCTTCCAAGTTTACCCTGATTTCAGATCCCTTTTTTTCCTCTGATGAGCCCTAGCCCCAAGATTCCCAACAAGAACTGAAGTTGACTGGGTTGGATATTTACACAAATTGATATTGATAGCACTGTGAACCAGAAATCATGGGAAAGGGTAAAGAGCTACATGAATGCCTAATAAATCATAAAGGGAATTAGGGCAAGGTTTGGGTGCCTCCAGCCTGTAAAGAGAACTAATGTATTTGACCTCTGGCATATGAAGATAATGCTATATTTTTATGGAACAGATTATGTAGATTTCTGAATAATAATAATAGTTAATATTTATGTAGCACTTACTATGTGCCAGGCACTATGCTAAGCCCTTTACAATTATTAACTCATTTGATCCCCACAACAACCCTGGGAGGTGGGTGCTAACATTATTCTCATTTTAGAGATGAGGACACTGAAGCAAACAGAGGTTAAGTGACTTTCCCAGGGTCATACAGTTAGTAAGTATCTCAGGTCACATTTGAACTCAGGTCTTCCTGATTCCAGTCTTGGAGCTCTACCCACAGCACCATCTAGCAAATGTAAGACCTGAGTTCTTTATGCTCTTATTACCACCAGTGCTCAGGAGTGCTCCCAACTCAATGATGTTCTCTTGGGTAAAATAATGTGGAAAGATATCACACAGGCACAGCAGAAAGGGGTCTGGATGAGGAAGCAGGTAACAGAATGACAATCTCAGAACTGGATGGCACCTCTGAGGTAATCTAGTCCAGCCTATGTTTGTATAAAAATGACCTCTACCATATACTTGATAAGTGGTTGCTGAACCTTTGCTTGAAGGCCTCCAGTGAGAGAGGAGTACAATACCCAACAAATCAATTCCACTTTTGGATAGCTCGAATTGTTAGAAAGTATTCCTCTGCATAAAACTAAAATTATTTCTTGGCAGTTTCCACCCATTTCTCCTGGTTCTGCCCCCTAAAGTCAAGTGGAACAAGATTATTATCCCTTCCCTTTTTTTTTTCTTCCCCTATTAGAATGTAAGTTCCTTGAGGAGAAGGACTGTCTCTTTTTGCTGGAATTTGTATTCCCCGGTGTTTAGCACAGTGACTGGTACATAGTAAGCACTTAATAAATGTTTGTTGCCTGCTTGCCTTTCACGTGACAGAGGTTCAGATATTTGAAGATCATTTAAGCCCAAAGGGCAATGAGGTGGTGAAGTGGATAAGACTGTCAGGCTTAGAGTCAGGAATACTCATTTTTCTGAGTTCAAATCTGGCCTCAAATGCTTCCTAGCCATGCAACCCTGGGCAAGTCACTTAACTCTGCCTCAGTTTCCTCACCTATAAAATGAGCTAGAGAAGGAAATGGCAAACCCTCCCCAGGATCTTTGCTGAAAAAACCCCAAATGGGATCATGAAGAGTAAGACATGACTGAACAAAAATATTATGCCTAATACTCATCCCTAAGCCTTTTCTTTCCTAGGCTAAAAATGCCCAATTCCTTTGACGAATTCTCATATGATATGAACTCCAAGCCCTTCACTAACACTGTCCTCTAGATGATCTCCAGCCTATTCATATCCTCCCTAAAAATTCACTGCCACAAACTCAACATAATACTCTCCATGCATGGCCTGACCAGATCAGAATGCAGCAGTATCACAGGGCTAGTAACAGAAAGTTTTACTTAGTCTAGGGCTTAGCTGATGATATTAATCATATTAATCAAGTTGTGGGCGGGGATTTAGCTCAAGAGTATTTTGAGGAAGGGATCGCTAAATTACAGGAAAAGTACCCAAAAAAACATTTAATCCAATCCTCCATTTTACACATCAGGAAACGGAGGCCTTAAGAGATAATGAGGCTTATTTATGTCACAAAATTCAATTCCATTCAACAAGCATTTATTACGATCCTGCTATGAACAAGGGACACATCCCTGCCCTTAAGGAGGGCCTTCTCTGATATACCCTTTCTTGGTTGGCATATTAGAATGCTGACATATTGACACTAAAATCCCCATACATTTGTCAAGTGAATTGTTATCTTGTCGTGCCCCACTTCCTCATTTGCACTTTTTATGTGGATCTTCTAAACCCAAGTGTGAAACTATCCATTTTTCCAAATTAAGTTTCATTTTATTAGAATCAAACCAATGTTCTCACCTGTCAAGAAGCCAGCTAGAAGGATGTAGGAAGGGGGATGCTGGGCCTGGAAATAGGAAGACCTTTAAGATATTTAAGGAGGTCGCCCAGGCCAGCCAACTCTTGATTTCCCACATGGCTTTATTCCTCTGGATTTTTCAATCATGCCTTATACTGGGTACATTCCCCTCCCTCCCTCAGCTCCCCACACACCACCTCCACCACCCTTAAGCTTCCTTTGGTGTGTTTCCTTTCCCCATTAAATTGTAAGCTTCTTGAGGACAGAGACCTTTTTTTTTATTCCCAGTGCTTAGCACAGTGCCTGGCACATAATAAGAATTTGACAAACCTCTATTAACTGAGTAACTGGCCTGAGTTCAAAGCTGACCTCAGATACTCACTAGCTATGTAACCTTGGATAAGTCACTTAAGCTCAGTCTGCCTAAACTTCCATACCTGTAAAATGGGGATAATAATAGTACCTCCCTTCCAGGGTTGCTGTGAGGATTAAAAAAGATAATATTTGCAAAGTGTTTAGTACAGTGTCTGGGACGTAGTAGGTGCTTAATAAAGTTTGTTTCCTTCTTTCGAGCTCTTTTTGAATCTTGACTGTAATGCAGCCTGTTTGCTAGACTTCTCAACTTGACATTATCTACAATTTTGATAACCATGCCATCCATGCTTTCATCCAAGATATTGATAAACAGGTTAAATAGTGGAAAACAAAAAATAAATAAATAGTGGAGAGCAAACCACACCGTCCAAACTGTCATGAAGCCATTAATGAACTTTTTTTTCTCATGTCCAGATATGCAAGCAATTCTGAATTGACCTAATTATACTATTGTCCCAGGGGTAGGGAACCTGAGGCCTAGAGGCCACATGTGACCCTCTAGGTCCTCAAGTGCGGCCCTTTGACTGAATCCAAACTGTGAAGTTTGGTTTGGAACCTTGGTCAGGTTCCCCACCCCTGCCCAACTTCACCTCTTTTCCATGAAAATTACATGAGAGACTTTGTTAATATCAAAGTAAACTATACAAATAAAATCCTCTGATCTATCTATCAGATGATCCTGTCACAAAAGGAAAGATAATTAGTCTGGCAAGACCTATTTTTGATAAGGCCAAGCTGTCTTAAGATAATCACTGCTTCCTTTTCTAGATGTTCATTAGCCATTCCTTTAATAATGCATTCCAGAATTTTATCAGGAATTAAATTCAAGCTCACAGAACTATAGTTTAAGGATTTCATTCTCTTTTCTTGTATTTTCTTTTTTGAAAATAAGGATAACATTCTTCAGTCCCATAGTACCTCTCTCATTTGAAGTAATTTTTCAAAGACAGTGGTTATTGTTGTTATTTAGTCATTTTGGTCCTGTCAGGTTCTTTGTGACCCCTTTTGGGGTTTTCTTGGCAAAGATACTGGAGTGATTTTCCATATCCTTCTCCAGCTCATTTTACAGATGAGAAAACTGAGGCAAACAGGGTTAAGTGACTCACCCAGGGTCTCACAGCTAGTAAATGTCTGGGGCCAAATTTGAACTCGGGTCTTCCTGACTCCAGGCATAGCACTTTATCCACTGTGCACCTAGCTGCAGTAGATCAGTTATCATATCTTCCACTTCTTCCTGTATCCAATCAAACCTAGTGGACAGAGTACATAGGAATTAAAATCAGAGATCCATGTTAAAGCTTAAAATACAATTTTGTTATATATCACCCATATGACTTTGAGTCAAATTAAGCCCTCTGGGCCTCAGGGTCCTAGTCTATAAAATAAAGGGGTTGGAATAGATGACCTCACAGGGTCTCTTCCAATTCCACACTAGGGTAGGGGCCTATGATGATGCAGGGGTACCAAAGCTACCCACTATTCCATTCTGAAACAGGAGCCATGGATTTTGTTCCCATTTCCTCAGATGGAAGCATGATTCTGGTGCTCCCAAAAGACCTAGGGAATGACCCTCCTACATTCCTTTTTTCTTTTTTCAGCTTGAAATAGTTTTGCAAACACTGAAATGGGTGAAAGAATAGGGCACCATCACTGAAAGTAAAATCAGGGTAGCCTAAAGTCACTGTATGAGTTAGGGGGAATTCCAGAGGAATTCCATTGAATGAGTTGCTGGTCTATGGGATCAAGATATATAGCTGTTGCAGAGATAAGATCTAGCACAGGGATTAGCCTTAAGAAAACAGTTTATTTCAAACCATAAAGACAACATGGACAAGTAGAATGCGGTCTGACTTTGGAATCAGAGGGCCTGATGTCTTATCCTGTGTCTGCTCCCTACTCCCTAAAGACCCAACTCAGGTGACACCTCCTACAGGAAGCCTGTCCCAATCGACCATGAGTCTGTAGTGTTTTTTCTCATATTCCTTAGTATGTATTTACCTGAGTACATGTCATATGTCCCCTGAGAAGGTAAACTCCTTGAGGGAAAGGTTGTGTCACTTGTTTATGGTGTTCAGCTGTTTTTCAGTCATGTCTGACTCTCTGTGACCCCATTTGGGGTTTTCTTGACAAAGATACTGGAGTGGTTTGCCCTTTCCTTCTCCAGCTCATTTGACAGATGAAGAAACTGAGGCAAGCAGGGTTAAGTGACTTGCCTAGGATCACATAACTAGTGTTTGAGGCAGGATTTGAACTCAGGAAAATGAGTCTTCCTGACTCCAGGCTTGGCACTCTATCCACTGAACCACTCAGCTGCTTGTTGCATGTAGTAGAATCTTGACAAACTCATGTTGAACAGAATTTAATTTTGTGACATAAGTAAGACACATTATCTCTCAGGGCCTCATTTTCCTCATGTGTAAAAGGTAGAATTGGATTAGATATCCTTTGGGTCCCTTCCAGATCCAAAACCTGTGACCTGTAATTTAGCTATCCCTTCCTCAAAACACTCGTGAGCTGAATCCCCACCCACAAGAAGATCCTTAATACGAGTAACATCATCTGCTAAGTTCACTACAAGGGGCGTCCAAGCCAATTCAGACTTGCTTTCTGCAAGACACTTTTTTTTTCCAAAAACAATAACAAAAAAAAAAGAATGAGTCATTATGATGCAATAGAATGTAATTTAATCCAAGTCTGAGAGTCATATAGCAACACTAGATAAGTAATATGGGGGGAAAATAACTGACGGCCCAGCTGGCAGCTTAATACACACACACACACACACACACACACACACACACACACACAGGAAGCCGTGATGAGGAGAGAGACACTGGTCCCACATGAGATAGATTCCTCAGTCTGACTCACAGGATTTCTTGAAGGGCTGGCCCCCAAAACATAAAGTACAGAAGAAAAGTCTGGGATTGGAAATTGTTGACTTCCAGTCATTGTCATGATTCTTCTGGGAAGAAAGCCAAATGCCAAGCAGCCTCTCTGTCCTTGGTGTTCATGACAACTGGGTCATACTACCTTAGCATTTAAGCTACTGGACAGTAGGGACCACAGAATCCTAGATTTTAAAAGTGGGAGGGATCTCAGCAGTCATCTGACCCAACCTGTACCGGAGAAGAATCGCCATTGTTAAATATTAACAAGTGGGTCATCCAACCTCTGTTTGCTAAAGTGATGATCTAGGTCGGATATAAGACTTGGTGGACATTCAATTTTTCTTTTCTTTGGTCCAGATTTGTGATTTTACTGGAACAGGGGACTTCAGGAATGGAAACTCTCCCCACCAATGGATATCAAAAGCTCCTTTATAACTCTCAGAGAGCAGCCTGGTGGGGAATTAGAAGTTAAGTGATTTCCCTAGGGTCATATGCCCATTAAGTGTCAGAGGCATGATTTGAATCCAGGCCTTTCTGACTCCAAGTCTGGCACTCAATTCACCATGTCCGCCTATTTCTCAGCCATTTTGTAAATAGAGAAAATTCTCAATTTTTATTTCACCCTCAGTAGAATGTCTGTGGGAATTAAAGACAAGTTGGCTTCCTCTTATCATGAAGCATACTTCTGCCAGTTCTGCACTGACCCCTGTCATCAGCTGGCAAATATGTGGAGAAAGTAAAATTGTTCTGGTTGTAAGAGGCAAAGTAGAATATAAGCAGGCAGGAAAATGTGCCACAAAGACCATACAATGCATTCCAATGCCAAATGCAAAGGGGCCCAGAATTATTTAGATCAATCTCCACCCCACCACCACTAATTCCATTAGCATGGATAATTGAGAGTCGATTGCATTAAATAATAAATTGGCTGAAGCCCCATCTGATTCACAAAATTGAAACTAGATCAACGTAATGATGGAAAATGTCACAAGTAGATCATCAAGCCCAGAAATTCCATCTTTACCCCTATCATCTACACTATTACATTAAAAAAAAATTTCTCTGTTTGGCTTTTAAAGCCTTTCACAAGCAGTCCCCTTCCTACCTTTCCAGTTGTCTTGGTCCTCTGTCCCGCCACATACTCCAGGATCCAGTGACTCCAGCCTTCCTACCATTTCTCTCACAGGACACTCCCATCTTCTCACTCCCTGCATTTGCACAAACTGCCCCCCTTTTCTGGATTCCTCTCTTCTCACTTCTGCCTCCTGGGCTTCCTTCAAGTCTCAGCTCAGGTCACACCTTCTGCAAAGGGCTTTTCCCAATCCCCCTCAATACTAGGACCTACCTCTGAAATTGCCTCCATTTTACCCTATCTATAGCTTGTTTGTACAAAGGAGTGTTTGAACGTCATCTCTCCCATTTGAATATGAGCTACTTATGGACAGAGACTGGGCTTTTGCCTTTCTATGTATCCCTAGCACTTAGCACAATGCAAAGCACACTTGTTGTTCAGTCATTTTTAATCCTATCTGGCTCTTCATGACCCCATTTGGGGTTTTCTTGGCAGAGACACTGGAGTGGTTTGCCATCTCCTTCTCTACCTTACTTTACAGATGAGGAACTGAAACAGAGTTAAGTGACTTGCCCAGGATCACACAACTAGTAAGTGTATGGGGCCATATTTGAACTCGGAATGACAAGTCTTCCTGACTCCAAGCATGACATTCTATCCACTGTACCACCTAGCTGCCCCCAAGACACACAGTAGATGTTTAATGAATGTTTGTTGGTTTGGCTTGACTTGATTCACCCACAGGGATCTGTGTCTTTACAAAGAAAAAAAAAACAAGAAACCCTGTGTACCAGACTTCTCCAATTCTACAAAAATTCTGGCAAAGTGATTCTGACATTCTATGCTTTTCCAAACCTTGCATCAAAACTTCACCTATGGAGCAATCTCATCTAACTGAACATGTCACCAAAGAGAGGGCAAAGACTGAAGTCAATTTCTCCATTTTCCACAGCTTCCTATATAGTCATCTGCAGCTTGTTTTGAAGCAGTAGAAGATATTGTTGTGGTTTGGTTTTTTTGGTACCCAGAATAGGAATAAGAACATGTGATTGAAATACTATAGTAATTGAGATTTGTATAGGATGACTATGCACTTATTAGTAACAGAAGGTTCATTCTAGCCTAAAGAATGACTAATTATGACATGGATTTGAGTAAGAGGGTATCCACAGAGTTTGCATTGTGTTCAATTGCATAGGAGAGAAACACTATGGCTGCCTCTGCTACATATTGGCTGTGATTCTAGGCGTCACTTTTCAATGTTCCAGGCAACACTTTAAGAGTAGAGGTTGAATAAATTGAGTATACCCAGAATTTGCATTGTGTTCCACTATGTGTGAGAGAAGTTGTTCATGGTGCATAGAGGAGACAATTTGAGAGTCAGGAAAACCTAGGTTAAGTGACTTGCCCAAGGTCACACAGACCTAGGTGCCTGTGATACATAGTCTATGTGACTTTGGACAAGTCTCTTAACTTCTCAGTTTCCCAGGAAACTCTCTAATTCTGTCAGTTGTCCAGTAGGTGGAGGGAGTTTCCATGTTGAGAGCTCACTATACCAACGAAATCATAGGTCTGGTCCACAAAATGTATGTGTAAGTGCATGTACATGCACATGTGTGTGTACTACATGCATTACATAATTAAACTCCAGAGTATGACTGCATAGACTTAAGAGAAAAATTATACTCCTTTGGGGTATGATTCCCAATAATCTCTGTAGTTGTGCTCTGGAACGTGTGTGTGTGTGTGTGTGTGTGTGTGCATACGTGTGTGTTTCTATTTCTCTGAATATAGATTTGGATTTGGATTGCCATTTGGGAGAGGATCTAATGCTTTGTGGGACAGCTAGGTGGTGCAGCGGATAGAATGTCAGGCCTGAAGTCAGGAAGACTCATCTTCCTTACTAGTTGTTGCTTAACCTTGGACAAGTCACTTAAACCTGCTTGCCTCAGTTTCATCATCTGTAAAATGAGCTGAGGAAGTAAATGGCAAACTACTCCAGTATCTTTGCCCAGAAAACCTCAAATAAGATCACACAAAAGTCAGACGTGACTGAAACAATTGAACAACAACTAATGTTTCGTATCACCTGTGCTAAGGCTTCCCTTCTTTACTAAAGATATAAATCAGAGTGAGGTTATTAGCAATAACCTCAATAACAAGTTTAAGTACTAAGATTTTAAACTCTCAAAATCTTCTTGGCTACAGAGAAAAGAATAGAAAAATCCTCTAAACAGTCAGACATCTGACCACAATGGAGGTCCTGAATCTTCGTAAGTGACATCCCTCCCCACCCTCAAATTGTCGGGGTTGGCTGGTTGCTTACTTGTCCTTTGATCTTAAAGAGGATCAAAATGACATCACTATGCTCGAGTCAAGGTACAGTGTGTCCTACTGGGGCTGATCAGACCAATCCAAGCTCAAAAGGCTCTACCACAGGTCAGGCACAAATAGTCTGCATGAACATTTGGAGTGGAGATGTCTACATTTGTGCAACTCACATTTCTTCTGAGCTAGTGCCATTCTGCCCCATTCATTGATCACTGCGCCTTCTTTAACGTGGGCACACCATGTTAGGTAGCCCTTTGCCAACATCTCCCACATCACATAATCGACTCCAAAGTTCTTCAGAGAGACCTTCAGAATAAAAGGAGAAGCAATAAAGTTTCTTTTAGTCAAGCCTCACAGCCAAGGGAACACTTGAGAAAGAGAAAGTATATGTTAGGCCTTAGCAAATTTTAAACAATTCTTCTACAGGATACTTGGAAAGAAAGTATACTGATCCGACAAGGAGAAAAACTGAAAACACTTAGGATAGGACCAAGGGCGCCTTTACAGAAAAGGCAATGGACTACATGTCGTGATTTCAGGAACTTCAGAAAAAAAAACACTACTTCAAGGAGGTATCCCAGTTCTCTCCAAAGAAATCTTCCAAATCCTTTGGTTTTGACTGAAATTCTACCACAGTCCTTTAGATGAAGGCTTTGATGTCTTGCTGAAATATGAATCCCCTTAGGAAGGAATAATCATCATCCATCTTCTATTCTTTGGTATGAATGCATTGAGAGGCATCATGGGAGAACAAACAGAGGGTCAGGTTCCAGGTCAGGAAAACCTGGGTTTGAGTCCTGCCTAGGACACAGTAGCTGTGTGACTCTGGGCAAGTAACTTAACCTCTCAGTGCCCCATGAGACTACAAGGTACAGAGAGGTTGCTGAGGCTGGGAAAGTTTCTCCATGGCAGCGAACTCAAGAAAGAATAATGGAGATTTAAACCAGGAGTGCCTTAAAAGTAGCCACTGTCCCTCTATTTCTATTTGTATCCCCAGAACTTAGCATGTACTAAGTTTTAAGAAATCTGAGGCAACCAGGTAGCAGGTAGATAGAGTTATAAGACCTGAAGTCAGGAAGGCTTGGGTTCAAATCTTGCCTCAGATGCTTACTAGCTGTATGACCCTGGGCAAGTCACTTAATCTCTGTCTGCCCAATTTCCTCAACTGTAAAATGGAGATAATAATGGCACCTATCTCCCAGGGTTATTGTGACAACCAAAAGAGTTAACATTTGTAAAGTGACTTGCAAACCTTAAAGCTCTATGTACATGCTATCTATTAATAAATTATTTTTTTCAATTTATTCATTCAATCATTAGAGCTAGAAGATCATCTAGTCCCACTCTCTCATTTTGAGAATGAGGAGGCTAAGCCTGAAGGAGAGAAAATAACAGCCCAATATCATCACATAGTTAGATCTCTTAACTCCAAATCTAGTCTACAACAAACTGGCTTAAGGGTTTGGAGAAGAAGAAAAAAATCATTGAGAGGGGAGAAAACAGGTATTTGACTTTCCCATTTTAGTCTCCATCTTGATCAAATTAATGCTGCAGATGGAAAGTCTCAAGCACTGAATTTGAAGTAGGGAAGACCTGGTTTAGAACACTCCTAGATGTTCCCATGTTCTCAGGTCCCTGGGGAAGTCACTTTATTCCTCTGAACCTCAGCTTCCTGATCTGTAAAATGGGGGTGGTAACACCTACCTCACAGGGTTGCTGTGAAGATCCAGTGAGATAATGTATATAAAGCACTTTGCAAACCTTAAGGTGTTAAAAGTCTCTCTATATTATATATGGACCATTTAATAGACTGTCATGTAATAGATTACATATGAGTATACATATATGTATATATAAGTGCTATATATTAAAAGACTGTTATTCTTGTTTTCATCTTTTTAAATCTATGAAATTCAAATAGAAATGGTCTTGATGTAATACAAAACCTGCTATTGTTGTTTTTTTTTTTATTTAATGTTTGGAGGACTGTCCAAGGGAATAGAATGATTTTTTTGTTTGTTTGTTTGTTTTTTATAATGGAAGAAAAGAAGTTCAACTTCTATGGAACATTGTCTTTGGGATAACTCTAGTAACAGATAGGAAGGACCCCAAGAAAGATGCATGTTTTGTCATGTTCTCACATAGTTTTGATTTCTTCTACAAGGTCTCTATATTTTGACAGTTTTAATTTCCATGTAGTCTGGGGGTTATGAGCATTTTATGATTATTATTATCACCTTGTTCTCATGGAGTTCAGATAGAAACAGTTCTAGCATAGGTCATTATCTTGCTGTTTTTCTTCTGAAGGTTCCACAGACCATTACACAGGTAAATATTACACAGGTGTATAAAATAACTCTTTGGTAATTGACAATTATGATGATGACAATGATGATTTCCAAGAGACTTTGGGGCCTAGATTCAAGGTCAAATGTGCATAAAGGATGAAGAAATATCTATCTCTCCATAAGAAGATGAGAATCATAAAATTTCAGAACTGGAAAACACCCTAGTACCCTGCTGATCAAATACCCTCATTGTATAGATTAAGAAACAGAGGCCCTGAATGGTGAAGTAACTCACTGTTTTTGAACTTTTCTTTATTCCAGGAATGTAAAATCTTTTTCATCCAAAAAGCAATATCATAAAATGTATGATGAGGAGCTTACTCATATCTGCCAAAGCAGGAACTCAAGAGTGTTCACTGATATCCATCAGCACTGTAGTCCTCGATCTGCCAGTCATTGTCAGATTGTGCATGGACTTACTACATAGACACAAAGGCAACTTGGCCAAAGTCTCCCTAAATCATGCCCATGTGTAAAGCCTCACCCGTTCTTAGAGATTTGCAAATAATAAATACATACTCACCAGGGCAGAATCTGCTACCCAATCTGAATAGTATGGTCAGTTTACCCAACGTCCTTTTGCATGATCTCAAGAATAAGTATCCTCCTGAACATTTCCTGACTTTGTGTATGTCTTCTCCACTTAATGACATTTTCCCCATTTAAGGCCTGTTTCCATTCTAAATGCTAAGGTAAACAAATATTGTCTTATCTCACTGAAATCAGGTGTTGGTGAGATGAGGCCAAGAACATTAATGAGAAGTGCCAAGACACTTTTCTTTGGAATACAAATAGTAGATGCAGCATTTTTGCAGACATTGACCCCACTGGAGGACACATGGCTGATTCCTTTCTTTGGAAACCCCTCCCCTCCCAATTCATCCCCAGATCTCACCACGATTAAAGTAGCAGGCTAAAAACTGAAATTCTTCAAAATCTTCAAACTGAAAACTCTTCAACCTGTTTATTTGTGAAATCCCCTCTGCCTCATTCCATGACTCACCATGGGATACACCTCAGAGAGCAGCAGAAACAAGTCGAGATGTGTCTGCAGTAACAAGGGTAACAAGAGTTAAGGAAATTCTAGTTAGAAGCTCTCCCACTCTGACTCCAGTCAGGCTATATCTTGTTGAAGGCTAAACCTATATGCCACCCTCTCCTTTGGGGACTGAGACCAGAACCATATCCAGCATTCAAAAAACACACAAAGATAGTTTCCAACAAATGGGGGCGGGGGGGGTGAATATAACTAAGGATATTTTCGATTGATATCCCACCTTTCTTTCAAAGAATTCAAGTGGTTTTGTTATACAGGATTATCTCATTTGTCCTAATGTGCATTATAATAATAAAAGTAAATGGGAATTATTCAGAGCATTACTCCTGGGAAAACTCATAGGCACAAAGTGATTTTGGTACTATCTACCTTCTTTTCCAAGCCTTGCAAAATCCTGATTGTTGAGTCAAGAAAAACAGAATAATCATAGGATCATAAAAGAGTGCTTAGAATCACTGGTTCCAATTTCCTGATTTTACAGAAAAGGAAACTGAGGTGGAGATTAAGTAACTGACCTAGGGTCACACAAGGAGTGAGTGCCTGAGGCAGGATATGAATTCAGGTCTTAATTACTCAAATTCCAACTCTCAATTGAGCAGAATTGCCCTTCAGAAGGCCAATATCCAATTCTCATTCAGTGCTTAGCACAGTGCCTGGCACATAGTAAGTGCTTAATAAATGCACATTGACTGATCTATCTTTTAGCAACAATGATATGGTGCTTTGTCTTGTAGTGAAACAACTGCATTCCAGAGTGCAAACCCAAGGTCATTGGGGCACAAAATTAGAGCTGTTTCCTCCTTGAAATCTTTTCTAAGGGTACCAACTCATGGTGTGTTTTCCATTTCATATTGCAAATCACAGTAACTCTTTATTATATATGACATTATGTTACCATCTACCTATTTCATGTGTAACCAGGTTTCAAGTCAACCTGAAGCATTTTGCATGAGACTCTCCTAACTGGTGTAGAGAAGGCTGGCCATAATATTTTATGTCTGCTTAAGGAGCACTCATGTCTGCAAGACATTAAAAGGCAGTTGGCTGCACAGTGGATTAAGGACCAGGCCTAGAGTCAGAAAGACTTAAGTGGAAATCCAGCCTCAGATATTTACTAGCTATATGAACTTGGATAAGTCACTTAACTTCTGTTTGCCTCAGTTTCCTCTGCTGTGAAATGAGGATAATAATAAGCACCTAGGGTTGTTGGAAGGATCAAAGAAGAAAGTACTTGCAAAAAAACCTTACCATTGTGCCTGGCACATAATAGTTGCTATCTAAATTCTTTTCCCTCTTTCTCCTCTCTGGAGCTAGCCCCAAAGAGAGTGTAGAACCATGAGTAACTCTCTCAAAGAAAGAGTGAAGAATATCTCTCATCTTCCAACCTCTGATATCAAAAGAGGCACACATTGGTCACATGTATATTTTCTGCACCAATTGGGAGAATCTAATGCAAAATGATTCAGGTTTAGCTGGAAATCAGGGTCCCCTATGTCTCTTCCACAAAAGTCTCCTGGGAGGTGTTATTCATAACTTAGTAGGTGCCTAGCTTCTAAGGTGATATTATAAAATCTCAAGCTCTGATTGGTCCTACCAAACTTTGAGGACTAGATTTCAGTCATGGTGGACTTCATGGCTATTGTTGGAGAACCAGCTTCCCCATGACCAGAGAGATTTATGACCAGGGCATCCATATGGTGGTGACTTTTTCATCCATAGCAGCTTACGAAGACTAGCCATTATGGCATGAGAGAATTGTGAACTGTGGAGAGAATGTCCAAATCAATGAAATTATGGCTCCTTGTAGTATGTATGTAAGTCCTATCCCTCTAGCTAAGTTCCCTCAACACTAGTTACATGTCTTTTACTCCTTTTATCTATATACTATTTACTATTCGCTTTGTATATAGTAAAAGTTCTTGACAAATACTGTTTCATTCATTAATTTATTTATTATCCATCATCACAAATGCTGGGCACACAGTGGGTGTTTACTGTAGAACCATAGACTATTGGAACTGGAAGGGGTCTTAGACATCCTCTAGTCTTACCCCTTCATTTTATTGATGATGATACTGAGGTTTAGAAAAATGGAGTGATTTATGTGGGCTCACACAGTGTGATATACTGGCAAAGTCAGGAGAACCCTGTGGTTCTCACTTCTAGTCCAATGTTCTTTTCCCTACACATGCTAATGATCTAAAAGTCACATTGACTCTGTTCCCTGAGACATTCCCACCAAGGTGATAGATAAAGCCACAATAGGTAATGAGCATTTTGACTTTTTTTCTTCATTTCATTGAAGGCAGGGAGACTATTTTGACAAATGAGATTATTCTCAGTCACTGCAGAGCTCACCATCAATAAGTGAACAGCAATGCTCTTTAGTAATAGATAGCTTGGGGTTGTGGGTAGAAAGCCAGGGTCTCAGAGTCACAAAGACCTGGATCCAAGTTGCATCTTTGACACATACTAGCTGTGTGAACATGGGAAAGTCACAACTTCTCAAGCAAGTAATCTATATTGGTGGAAGGCATTTCCATGTTGAGGAAGAAAGAAAGAAAGAAAAAAAGAAAGAAAGAAAGAAAGAAAGAAAGAAAGAAAGAAAGAAAGAAAGAAAGAAAGAAAG
>NW_020954572.1:23118475-23143208 GCF_900497805.2 Vombatus ursinus | reverse complement strand
AAGAAAGAAAGAAAGAAAGAAAGAAAGAAAGAAAGAAAGAAAGAAAGGAAGAAAGGAAGGAAGGAAGGAAAGAAGGAAGGAAGGAAAGAACAAAGAAGGAAGGCAGGAACAAGGAAGAAAAGAAGGAAGGAAGGAAGAAAAGAAGGAAGGAAGGAAGAAGGAGGGAAGGAGGGAAAGAAAGAAGGAGGGAGGGGAAAGGAAAGAAAAAAAGGAAGAAAGGTATAGATAGGTAGATAAGCAAATAAAGATAGATAAATGACTGCAGCTGGCAGTTATATAGCACTTTACACATATATCTCATTTGAGCTTCACAATGACCTGGGAGGTAGGTGCTATTATTATCCCCATTTTACAGATGAAGAAATGGAGTCAGACAGAGGTTAAGTGACTTTCCCGGGGACATACAGCTAGTAAATTTCTGAGGCTACATTTGAACTCAGTTCTTCCTGACTCTAGTGCTGTGTCTACTGTGCCACTAACTGCTCCAGAGCTGGTACCAGCTCAAAGGGAAAAAAGTAGGGAAGAACAAAGACTCCTCCCCATTCTCACTCCCTTTCCCATTCTTTAACACAAGGTTCCATCTCATACATTCCAGTACCATGGTAGAATGGAATAATGAAGCTGTTTCCCTGGGTACTGTGCTTGTGGCTGCCACTATATGCCCTCGACTTTCACTCTTAGGTATGATGTGATTATGCTTTAATTAGTCCTTTAAGGCTGCCTTAAAAAAAAAAAAAAAACTCAATGCAGAGAGCTATAGTGTAGTGGCCAGGCTCACTGCCAGGAAGACCAGAGTTTACCTCTAACACATACTAGCTCCATAACCCTGATGAGCAAATTTAATCTCTCAGTATACCAGACAATTATATTGGTAAAAAGAGTATTTCCCCCCCCCACTTCCTTTGGGTTCCCTATGCCAGTAAAATCACAGATCCAGACAGGAGGGTGCAAAAAGCCAAAAGCAATCAATAACAGTAACAAGATCAATGGCTTACCAACAGAAGAGCTGAGAACACATGATTTCCTGCTTTTGCAATTGCTTTGTTGGATTATACTTCACACCATCCACAAGCCACTTCAGTCTGCTGTTGATGTTTTAATAACATGTCATATGCTGTTTCTGTACAATTTATAGGTTTGTTCTCAGTTTATCAGCAAAAATTTCCCCCCTGACCTTTGCAGTCTTGGCAACTGTATTGTATTTCTTGGATTGTTCTGTGCCCACATGGAATCGATTAAAACATAAAAATCCCCTCACATTACAAAGTACGCCCCCCACCCCTCATCAGAATTAGTCCAAAACAACAAAACTTCAAGGAAGGCTAGAGATGAGCCTAGAGCAGTCTTGACTCAGACATGTGGATTTCTCTTAGCTAGCAATGATAAAATCCTCACTTTGCTCAAAGAACCACATCCCAAAACAACTGAGCAGTAAACCAAAGGTTTTTGCACCTGCCACAGCCTAAAGCTAGTAGGAACCAATCTTGCTTTGAAACTAAACAAAGAGGAACATAAAGTCCTCTAGAGTCTAGTCTATGGCAGTCTTTGCCAAGGCTGTTGTCCCAGGTCGGGCAGAGCCAGCCATACCTCAGGTAGTTTCCCTGGTGGCTAGCATGACCCAGTTGGACTAAAAGTTCATGAGTTGCTTGCTCAATGGATGTGTGAGGGGCTTTGTCTGCCAAACAAACAGAGATGCGTTGGAGTCCCACATGAGTGCTTCTATCTGTTTCCTCCAGGAGGATTTCAGTGCTAAAATCTCCAGATTCTTATCCCAGGCTGTGTTCCTCTCTGAAAGCTTGGATGTCTGCCTCCCTTTGATGGGTATAAATTTTGACTTTTAAAAAGAAGCTGAGTTGCAAGAGGGTTTCACATTATGTATGTGCTGGGCACATACTGAGGATTTCCACTCCTTTGTGACTAGTTTAGAATGTCTTGGTTGTACCATTCATAGTCAGAATGTGGAACTGCCCAGAGATTTGTCTGCCCATTGTTTGGCCACTCCTGATGATTCCCTTTCTTCTGCATGGGTGTATTCCCCTTAGTAAAGTAGGCTCATTTTACTGTCATGTTGTGAGTTTTCTGGTGTTTTGGTATTCCAAATCTTTCTGAGTCAATATTAACAGTGAATATTTCAGTTTCCAAAAGAATAAGACACCTTCCTGGGCAAGGATAGACCCCCTCTTCTTATAGGTGAGCCATAAGAAAATACATTTAAAACTCAAAGGAACCTTAGAGAGTATGAAGCTTACTCCCTCATTTTATAAGAAAACTGAGACCCATCCTCAGTAACTCACCCAAGTTCATGCATGCAATATGTGACAAATCTGGTATTCTAACCCAGACCACAGAGTCATAGATTTAGAACAAAAAGAGACCTTACAGACCATCTAGTATAATCTTTTCATCTTAGAGATGAAGTTCTCTGATGACCAATCCCCTCTGTACCATGCTGCCTCCTATAAGATGGAAAGGATCATATCTTTCCCCTCAGGGACCAAGTACAAGGACAAGCTTTAGGAAATTGATGCAATAAAATCTTAATTTATGATTATTTGATGTTTCATACTTTTATATTCTAAAGTTAGGAGGCACCAGGAAAGTGGGAAAATCCATGAAGTGAGAATGTTCCTAGAATTCATGGTGACCCTGTATCTCTGAAGTCAATTCCTTTTAGCTCTGGACATTGAATCATTCATTTTAAAAACATTTATTCGTCACATACCACATGCAAGGAAAAGACAAATTTATCATGTTCACATCTGTCTACTTTTTAAAGCTCTTTTGCATGATATTGCTAGATTCTTGTAGGTTTTCTTTTGTTGTTTTTTTTTATAAAGAGAGTTTACACGTGTCATATTTAAAATTCTTCCAAAACTCACCACCAAAAAGGCCCCAAAATTCATTCAAACATTTCAAACACAGCCAAGATCCCCATAAATAAAAGGTGCTGAAATCCTCATTTCTTCCCTTACACAAAAGAACAGTCAAAAAAAATTGAAATTGATCAACACAAGATGAAAACACACTTCCTGACCTGAAAAGCAGCATGGTATGATAGAAAAACTATTTTCTCTGAAGTGAAAGGAGCTGGGTTTGAATCCCAGATCTGCCATCTCCTGCCTGTGAGCAAATCATATCCTTTCTGGGTTTCAGTTCACTCATCTGTAACATGAGGAGTTTATACACATACATAGACTACAATAATATAAATGAAAAAAAATGAAACATTGAGTATCTCTTATGACTGATCTTGGTCCAAGTGAAGAGATAAGGAAGCATTTCACAGCTTTTGAGAGGCGGGGACTATGGGTATAAAATGTTGCATACACTCTGACATAGTCAATATGTTGATTAGTTTTAATTGTTTTTCTTTGTTACAATAGATGGCTTATTTTGTGTGAGAGCAGGGATACATGTTATATCTGAAAATGTCTATGATTTAGAAACAAACAGCAACAAACAAACTTATTTTTTTAAATAGAATAAAATGAGAGGTTTGGGCTTGATAATGACCCTTAAGGCCATCCCTTTTGGCCCTGTATCTATATTCCTACCAGTGTTAATCTCCCCAGGCAGAAAAAGTATCATAGGATCATAGATCTAATCTAGAAAAGGCCTCAGAGACCATCCCTCATTTTACACAAGAAAGAAATTGAGGGCCAGGGAAGTTAAGTAACTTGCCCAAAGTCAGGATAATAAGCATCAGAGGGGAGATTCATCTGCCAGACAAGCTTCTTTTTCACTTTAACTACTTGGAGGAAAGGCTCCAAAGATGGTCTTTGTAAGAGGTCTACTTCCCTGAGGATAGCCTGGACCATAGCTCTCATTAGACCTTTCCATGATTGCTGATGCTTAGCCCAGGGTGCACATCATATTCTCTCTCCTCTTTCTGAAGATCAAATGAAAATGCTAAAAATCATAGGATTTTAGATTTAGAGTTGGATGGGACCTTAGGAACCTCTGAGTTAGAAGTCCCCTGAATTTTCAGAGGAGGGAATGAGTCACTAAAAGGTCAAAGGCACTCAGGCGCCAGTGTTCTAGCAACTGAACTGATCTGTGGAATAGAGCTGAGGCTCAGGGATCATCTGGTTTTGTTTGAAATCCTAAATTAGGATGCTAGGTTTCCTTAAAAAAAATTGAGTCCAAGCCCTTGATTTTGTAGATGAGGAAACCGAGGTACATAGCAGATATGAGACTTACTTAAAATCCCATAGTTAGTAAATAGTGGAGCCAACCAGCTCTCTGACTCCAAATCCTGTACCCTTTCTACTAATTATATGGTATTAGATTATAAGCTTTTTTAAGGAAAGAAACCACATTTACCTTTGTATCACTCTCAGCCTCTAGTGCAGGTCCCCACACCTTAATAAATATCTTTTGATTATTGTTGAATGAATGAACAAATTCATTAAGAGATAAAGAGTTGTGTGGATCCTTAGGAACCCCTTCCTCCCTCTTTATCTATTGAGTTTTGTATTACTTTGTTGTTGTTATTGTTCAATCATTTTTCATTTGTGTCCAACTCTTCACGACCCTATTTGCCAAAGATACTAGAGTGGCTTGTCATTTCCTTCTCGAGCTCATTTTACAGATGTGGAAACTGAGGCAAACAGGGTTAAGTGGCTTGCCCAGGATCACACAGCTAGTAAGTGTCTGAGTAAGTGTCAGGAAGATGAGTCTTTCTGGTTCCAGGCATGGCATTGTATCCACTGTACCATGTAGCTGCCCCTCTTCTTTTTTCCCTTTCTCTAAAACAGGAGTGAGAAAAGATTAATTCACTAGTGAATGCCTTTAAAGGTCCTGCCAGATTCATGTCTTGGCTCTATTATCTATTTCCTAGTTGGCTTTAGGTCCTTCTCTCTGGGCCCCAGTTTCCCCCTCTATGAAATGAGGAAGTTGGACCAGATGACATCTAGGTTCCATTCCAGGACAAAATCCTAGAATGCCATGGTCCGATTCTAGACTAGAATCTGGAACTAGGTTAATCTCCTCCCCAAAGTCACCCATATTGGTTTAACCCAATCCAGGTGGGATAATCAGGTGCTATTGAACCTTTTCAAAGGAGCATTCACTTTAGTTTATTTAGAGGATGGACCAAAGAAGAGATTTCAGGGCCAAAGAGGAGACTTTGTCCTAATAGAGACCCTGCCCTAGATAAGTACATTCTCTACATTTTCCAGCATCCCGCACTGCCATCAACATTCCAAATCTATCAGGCCTTAATGCTTATTACTCATTCACTAGGCTGTATTGAATTTCTTATTCCTCTGGTCCTTTCCCATGTTAGTGTGAAATTCCAGTCTTCCAGGCCCACATGCATTGGCTTCAAACTCCAAGTCCTCTCTAGGGGTTGAGGGTAGAGGGTGACTCCTTCAGCCTACAGCAGCTGCAGTAAGTGACATCACTTTCCCTGAAGCCAAAAAGGTTCTATGAGGTCAGGATCCAGGAAGCCATCTTTGGAGAGAGAAGACACAAACTCCAATCTTCCTTCCGCCACTGGGGAATGAGCTCACCACTTTCAGGAAGCCAATGCTCCAGAGATGCCAGGTTATGCCTGAATAAGTGTCCCTCCATTTCGGGAAATCTGCAGGTGCTTTACTGGAGGAAAATACCTCCCAGCCTGGACTAGATGTAGCTATAGAGGATGGGAGTCTAGCTCTAGATATTTACTCATTTTGATAGCTCTAGATATTTACTCATTTTGAGTTACAAGGCCCTTGGGGAAACAAACTGGCCTATTTTCTTGGGCCAGGATGTATGGATCTTTGAATAATCAAAATGGAACTGATTATGGGTTAGGGTGTGAATGGAAAGGAGCTTCCCCAAGGAATTCTCTATGGATCAGAAATTCCTGGCAGTAGTTTCCCTCACTTCCGTCATCTACAGTTTACTCTCTGGATCATGGAAATTTCTTCATTGTGTATCAGATATGGGGAGGAGGTGGAGGCCAGGTGTAAGTTCTAATATTATTGGTGCAGTTGCATTGTATTTTACAGCTTTAAAAGCTTTTCTACATAGATTACATAGAGGTGCAACACGACGTAGTGGGTAGGGCACTGAACATAGAATCAGAAGACCTGGGTTTGAATCTCATCTCAGGAAGGAGTGTGACCTTGGGCAAGATGCTTAATTAATGTTTTCCTCAATTTCCTTCTCAGTAAAATAAGGGAATTGGATTTAGATTCAGAGGATTTTTAGCTCTATATCTAGAATGTCCTTTATTCATCCCAACAACCATGGAGGTTAGTTGGGAGCCTGTATTATTATCACCAGCTCCAAGGACACCAGTGGATCAGAGAGATAAGGCGACTTATCTAATATGCACCAAAGTGGAAGGTTAATAGAATCATAGATTTAGAGCTGGAAGAGGCCCTAGAACCTATCTAATCTAACACCCTTATTTTATAGATGAAGGCCAGGGAAGTGAATCTTGTTCAGGTACTTTGTAGGACTGCTGGATTTCACCTTCATCTCACATCTGTAGCGCACTTACAACGCATGCGTCCTAATAAAATGTCAAGCCAAACTTGGCTCTTTAGTTCTTTTGGTTACCACATAGGTAGTAAGTGGTACAAGCAAGATTCAAACCCAGATCCTTTGACTCCAAATCCATCACCTTCTCTAAAACACCAGAGGCTGGTTTAGCAACAGTACTCAAAGACAGGTTTTTCTAGCTACACCTACAATGGTCTTCCCATCATGCTGTCTCCCTAAGACACTGTACTGCTGCTGTATTTGGCATTCCCTCCACAATCTAACTCCAGCCTATCTCTCTATTCTGTTATCATATTACTCCCTTTCATATATCATATTTTTAAGCCAAATTGACATACTGAGTGTTCCCCAGTGTTCCATCTCTTACTAACACATTCATACATGGGAGTGCTATCTATGATTGCACTCAGCAGCTTACTCAGGGGATCCCTGGGAGAAGTATATGGTGAGAATCCAAAAGCCATGTCAGGAGTCTTCATGAAGTCTGAATTTACCTTGATGGGTAATCAAATTTCACAAAGTTTTTCCATACTTATATATTAAAATATGTTCAACTCATCAGTTCTCATCTTCTCATCTTGCCTAAGATTTTTGCCTGTGGGACAAGTCACTTAATCTTTCTGGGCTCCAGTATCCACTTTTGGAAAATGAGACGATCTTGAGCTAGATGACCTCTAAGGTCTCTTTCGGGTCTAGATCTAAGATTGTGCTGCCCACCACAGTTCGCCAATGGTATGCTTCTAAGACCATACCCTGAGTGATTTAATCCCCTTATCTTTGCAACTACCACCCTGATGTTGTGCTATCTTGTCCTGATAGGTAATCAAACAGTATAAACATATTTGATCCACTCACTATATCCAGCCCTAGACCCCAGATCATAGACTTCACAGCCCATCTGACTATATCCAGTTTATCATTAATATCTCGCCATCTGCAGACTTAGACAATTTTTCTCCATCCCAGTACAAAGAACTTTATAAAATAAAAGCATTTTAGACTTCCCGGTTCATTGCCTCTCACAGGGAAGACAGTATTCCTTGCATTTTGCTGGAGGGGAAACTGAGCCAAGGGAAGGGAAAGAAATTTGCTAGTGGGTAAAGGCAGAGCCAGAATTCTAACCTTACCATTCTGGTCTGTCTCCCCAGCACCTCACAACAACAATTCATACAGTCCTGGGGAGAACGACCTTGGAATGAACCAGCTTCCTGAAGGGACATTCTTCAGGAGTAGCAGAAATGAGCTGAACGCCTACAGACGTCTCTCTTAGGACTCTGGAGCAGCATGGCCTCTAGTGCAGCCACATGACTCACAGCCCCTGGGATGTGGGGGTGGAAACCTAGGCTGCTGCCCCTTCTACTTCAAACTTGGATGGCAATTGGGATCAGGACGTGAGAGTGAGTAAAAAATAGGATAGCCCCTGGCCACCCTATTCATTTTTTAGAAGTTGGGTTTTATTATTTCCTGTATTTTAAACAAATCCCAGTTAACCCCCTCCTGTGATCAGAATCATAGGATCATAAATTTACAATTGGAAAGGATCCTAGAGATCATTTATTCCAACTCCCTTATTTTACAGATGAAGAAACTGAGGCCAAGAGAAAGTGAAATGACTGGCCCAGAGTCACAGAGCTAATAAATAGTAGTACAGATGAATTTGAATGTTGAGTCTGTAATATCAGTAGTTTTCAGAATGAAGACTGTCATCATACCCTGGGGAGATCCAGTCCCTTTGTCACTCTCAAAGAGCATGTTAAAGGGTGATATGGGGACAATGGGTCACATTTCCTCCTTTCCAAGATAGCCAGTTGTGGATTTTAACCCCATCTACCTTTTCACCATTATTGCCCCAAACTCTCCCACTTCCTCTCTCCTGGCACTGTGCCTGTTGTAGGTCCCTAGTTAATTGACTGATTAATGAGGATAGACTTTCCATTATGGAGACTGGATAAGCACTTATGTTATAGTGGGAATTTCTTTCACCGATGGGTTGCACTAGATGGCCACTGAGGTCCCCTTTACCTCTTAAATTCTATGATTCTAATTAGACATTAGGAGTGATTCTATCCTCTGGGATCTCCTATTTCCCCTGGAATCTAAAGCATGTAATATTTCCTCCATGGGACTCCCCCACCCTGGAAGAAATGGTGATGACTGCTTACACATGGCCACTAGAGCAAGGGTTTATCCAGATAAAGTCAAGAATATAATCCTCTGGGGGCAGCTAGGTGGTGCAGTAGATAGAGCACCAGCCTTGGAGTCAGGAGGAGCTGAGTTCAAATCCGGCCTCAGACACATAACACTCACTAGCTGCATGACTCTGGGCAAGTCACTTAACCCCAAATGACACCAAAAAAAAAAAAAGAGTATAATTCTCTGGGTGCCCCTTCTGCTTTACAATTCTTTTCCTGAGCATAGGTGTCCAGTGATCCTGAGAGATGGATTGTGGGGGAGTGGCTTCCTCAGGAGTTCAGAAATTTCTTGAGATCTTCAACTGAACACTTCCTTGCCCCACTGCAACAACTACACCTTGGAGGTGACAATGGATTAGCATGAGGATGAGACCGACCTCTGTCCTGATTTGCCAGGAGACATTGACTTGGAGGTGAAGGCAAAATGTCCATTCAGTGGTCTCACAAAATGTCTCATGCTTTGATGTTTTCATTATCAACCTCCCAAGAAAACATAACAGTCATTTTAAGCTATTGCTTCATATTTTAATATTTTGTCAATTCACATTTGTCTTTTATATTTTTAGCATTCCTTTTGTGTGGAGGAAATAAATAGCTGTCCTATACCAAATCTACAGGGTACATTGAGTGCTTGTGTACCCCCTTTTTAGGATATTCTAGACACGAGATAAACTTTCAATGATTCTCCCTGGGGCTACAGGGTAGGAGTGGAAAGAGTCAGAGAGTTGGAGAAAGACTGAACCCAGTCTGGCTATATGAATACAGAACGAGAGGCCCCTGGAGAGGAAGTGAATGAGTGCTCCAGATACTCTGGTCCTAGCAACAGTTCTGCTGGAAAAAACAGAATAGCTAGTGAACCCAAGAGACATCTCAATGTTTGCCCACCTGGAACACTGCTAAGGTCTACCTCCTCCACCTCCACTCCACTAATCTCCAATTACTCACCAAATCATTATTTGCAGAGAAACCAAGGAGTATGGCAGCAGATAGTCACCAAATTCAAGCAAAGGTCACTATAATGGAACAATGGAGTATAGGCTAGACAAATGATTGGGGTAGGAATCAGGAACCAAGGTACAGCAAGAAACAGGCAAGCTTAATCTTAGTGGTCCTCTCTGACTCTACTTCCTTGAAACTGAATATAACAAGGAAACCACTGAAAATCAATCAATCAATCAATATTTGTTAAGCACCTACTATATGCCAGGCACTGTGCTAAGCACTAGGTGTGTTTTTTTAAGCTTTTCTGTTAAAAGGTTTTTAAGAGGTGGGAGAGAAGGCAAAGGAATTTCAGAAAGAGAAAGGAGCTTGGTACGGTAAACTTAAGAAATTTAATACATTGTGACATTTCCTTCACTGAAATAGGTTTGAATAGGACAGGTATATAGCCCCTTATCATGTTAAAGCTGGAAGAAACCTGAGAAGGCTGAGGTTAAATGCCAGCTGTACCACTTGTTACCTGCATAACCTTGGCAAGTCACTTCTGATTTTCACAGCTCTCATTGGGAAGCTACTATGAATAGGACATAAAGAAGATGTTTAATAATGAAGACTGTAAAGAGATTTATTTTGCATTAGAATGGTTATATTAGAGATCTTCAATTTGAGTGAAAAACCACAAAATAAAATATACCTATATTTCATTAAAAAAAAAACAACAGGTTTTTTTGGACCTTAGTTTTCTTATCTGTTAAAAGGGGGGTTTGACCAGATGGCTTTTGAGGTCCCTGCCATCTCTAAATTTATGACCCTATACCTAAATGATAGCCAGAATCTGTCCCATGTCACAGTGGATAGGACTTTGGACATGGAGTCAGGAAGACGTAGGTTCAAATCCTGCCTCACATATTCACTAGCCAGGTAACCCTGGGCAAGTCACTTAGCCAATTTTTGCCTCAGTTTCGCATCTGTAAAAAAAGGAGGTTGAACTAAATGGCCTCTAAGATCTCTTCCAGCTCTAAGTCTCTGATCCTAGAAACATCTTGATTCAAAAATACTCAAAAAATATTCTTAATTTTAAAAATAACACCACAGTCCCAGCGACTCTCACTTTTCATTCAATGGCCAAAGTTTATCTTGATTTTGCTCAATAACAAGTTGCCATCTCTTTACTCTCCTTTGCAGTTCACCACCTGCCTTAAAGTCTTTTGCAGATAAATGCTGAGGACTGCTAATTAACTTGGCTTTGAAACTTGAGGAAGTTGGAGGTGGGGGGGGGTTATTTTTTTTTAATTTTGATTCTGCTGGCAGAAAGCTTTCCTAAATCCCCAATTCCTCCAGTGCCCCAAACTCTTGCCCTATGGCATATTTCTCAATGGAATAGTTTTAAAGCGTAATTGCCTGAGCCTAAATCCATCTTTTCCCTCTTCTCTCCAGTAGAGCTCTCTGTCCAGTATCAGCTTAATCCTTAGGACGTCCAGGACTCCATCCTCCATCTAAAAGGTCTGTTTCAGCCACTGGACACCCTCCTACAGGGAAAGAGAAATCAACCGTAAGCTCAGTGGGTAGACTTCAGCCAGGCACCTCTAGGCTGCATCCCACCACAACTTACCACTTATTATTGTTTATTTCCCCAATTCTGATATACAATAGACTAACAAAGACACCCATGAATGTTCTACCAACACCAAAATGAATCACAATCTATCCTCTTTTGAGCTTGCTAGTTCCATAAGCAAGTAGGTAGTAAAGTGAACAACACTGGATCTGGAGTCAGGAAGATCTAAGATCAAATTTAGCCTCTAATACTTATTAGGAAAACCATGTAACTTCTGCCCAAGTCAGTTTCCTCTTCTATAAAGCATTATTATAGCTTATAGTAGCACCTATCTCCCAGGGTTGTAGGGCAGTAAGGTAGTACAGTGGATGGAGTGCTAAGCCTGGAGTCAGGAATAATTGTCTTGGAAGTTGTACCAATCCATAGGATCACATTCCCTACCTTCTAGGAGCTTCCATTCTGAATTAAATCAAGGAGACTTAATGCAAGTAATCATCAGTGTCTAATTTCACAAATCTGGTGGGTGCCAGTTTCACTGCATACAAATTCTTAGAGGCAGGAAATCCTAGTGGGTAGAGAACAGACCCCCCAAATTAGAAAAATCTAGGTTCAAATCATATCTCTGACATACTGGCTATAAAAACCTGAACAAGTCACTTAACCTCTTTCAGTTGAAAGTGCAGTTGGAATCTCAGCTGCATATTCCAGTGTAATTGTTTAATACACATTTGTTATGTTAAGTTGCTCTGGTCAACTCTCTTAAGACCCTAGTTGCAGAGAGGCCAACTTATACTAGTAGAAGAAGCATCTTCCCCTGTCAGTTCACTATACTAATGAAATCATACATACAGGTCCTATCCCTATCACATTTCAACAGTATTATTCTACTCTGATGGCTCCAGTCAGGGAGGTCTGGGCATGAAGTCAGGAAGACCTGAGTTCAAATCCAGATTCAGGCATTTACCAGCTGTGTGACTCTGGGCAAGTCATTTAACCTCTATCTGCCTGTGTTTCCTCATCTGTAAAATAATCTGGGGTAATAATAGTATCTACTTTACAGGATTGTTGGAAGGATAAAATGAGATAATAGTGGTAAAGGACTTTGCAAAACTTAAGGCATTGTAGAAATGCTAGTTATTTATTATTGTTATTGTTATTGTTATTGTTCAGTTATGCCAATAAAGAGTAAAAACCATGGAAATTAGTACTAGAAATTGCTTGAGAGGCTGCAAGGTGCTGAATTTCAACTCAGAGCTCCAGAATTTGAATCTCAACTTTGTCATTTTCTAACCTCGTGACTATAAGGCATGGCAGTGTCCTCATCTATAAAATAAGAAAAATCATTAAATGATCCCTGATGTCCCTTCCAGCTCTAATTCTATAAGCTTATGAGCTCCTGCTGTACTAGAAGAGTTTCTAATATAGTCAAGGAGATGGCCATCTCTCTGTCATCCCAGGATCACCCAAGCTAAGTTCAGAGAGACTCAGCATCAGCAGAGTAGCCACTAGGCAATGAATTTTGTTTTGGGTACAACAACTCATTTAAACTATTTCCTACTGTTTGGAGTAGGGATTTGGAATAAACACATTAATAAAATTGTGGGTATCAAAGTAAACATTATCTCTAAAGCAGGAAGAGAGGGAAACCTAAGAACAAATGGTAAACTAGATAATTGTTTGTGTTTCCTATGTTTAAAAGGCTAATTAATATGAAAGACAATCTGCCCTGGGCCTCTCTTTTTTCAAGTGTGAATGAAAATGGTTAAAGGAGATTTCTACTACTTTCATTTCCTTTCTCTAGCATTTAGAATTAAGAATAATGGATAGATGTTGGTTGATTGTTGTCCTTCCTTCTGGAATAAGACCAACATGACATCACTATGTTGGGGTCAATGTACTGTGTGTCTCTCTATGGCTGATCAGATCAATTCGAGCTTGAAAGGTTCTACCACAGGTCAGGCACAAATGGCCCATATAATGGGCAGATGTAACTTAAAGGAAGGGAAGAAAAAGATCCTAAAAATTGGAGCTGTCCACAAGTAGAACAGACTGCCTTGATAAAAAATGGACTCCCCATCAGTTTTCAAGTGCTTCCACTCGAACCACTTAATCACTTGCCAAAGATAACAAGGGACGTACTACCCTGGTTCAGGTTTGAGCAAGATCAATCCTGAGATTGCTTCCAATTCTGAAATTGCATGATTCCCTATGATTCTGTTATTCTAAAGGCTTGTTTTTGTTGTTTTTTAATCAAGAGATCATCCAGCCAAAACCTCCAATTTCCTCCCTCCCAACCCAGTAGCAACCAGTAGCAGCACTGAGCAGGTTGCTGAAGGAGTGATTCACCGAGGAAAGAATGTTGAGTAGGTAAATAATTCTGCTTTCTCCTACTGCTTTTCTGTTCTTGGGAGAGAAGGAGGGATAGGATGAGAGGAAGACAAAGAACAAAACACATGAAAATTTCCAGTAATGCTTACTAGGCCAATAGTTACAACAATTCACTAGTTTCCAGTGCTTTTAAGCCTAGAGTCCAAAAATATATTTATGCAACCACATCTCAGCATCGAGTTGCCAGTTGTATTTCTAGCTCTGTTTTTCAGTGGCCTGAGATTGACTTGAACCAAAGATCCAAAGCATTCATAATCAACGCAGTATGAGGGAGGGGCAGAAGGAAAGGCACAGCCTAGAATCATTAAGTATCCCCCCAAAATTGCTATAGAGTTTGCACTAACATTTCACTTGTACCTCTTAGAATCTCAAGTTTCCTTCAAAACTCAGCTCAAGGTATCTCCTACATGAAGCTTTTCCTGATCTCCACTAAATGCAGCGTCCTCCTCCCTCAAAAGAATTTTTTTTGCTATGTATTCATTTTCTGTCTATTATAAAAGTCTCCTCCAATAGAATTTAATCTCCTTGATGACAGGCACCATGTTATTTTTGCCTTTCTTTGTACTCTCTGAATGTAGGACTGTACTTGGCACATAGTGAAAGCCCTTTATAAATATTTGTTGACTGTTTGATCAATTGCTTGTTTCAGGGTTTTTAAGGGTTGGTTTCTCCCAGTATCTCAGACCCAGGATCTTTATGGAGTACGTATTTGAAAATAGAAGGGATGATGAGAGAGTGAAATTCTGCCCATAGGTTTTAATCCCTGAAGACTAGTAGGCATCAAGCCAACCATAAGACATTAAGATCCAAGAGCCAGCTTGAATGGCCCAACATTACAGTATGTGTCAGTATCTGAGCCAAAGCAAGAACCAAAAATCACATTATGTCAGATGCAGAGATTTCTCCAAAGCAAGAGCCTGAGTAAACAAGCTGAAACAGTCCAAGGATTCTTCATACCTAGATCTCAGCAAGGAGAATGTGGGACTTCCAAAGGGCAACAAAGGCAAAAACCTCAGAGCCAGTTCATAATTGTATCTGCAGAGAAGGGACATGTTCTGGGGCCTGGGCCTGAAAAGGCACCTGGAATTCTGCTTCCTCCAATCTAGGTAGCCATGCCTGACTCTCTAAGAAAGGAAAGAGGCTAAAACAGTGTCATGGGTTTCCAGGAAGCATTTGGCATTTCCAGGTAATGAATGATACAGAAAGAAGAATAAGGGTATTGTTCAGAAGAGGTTATTTATCAGAGTCCTTGAGCTGAGGCTGGGACTGGGTCCATGATCCATGCTATTGGAAAGAGCAGAAGGGGAGGTGCTGCCATGAATGGATGGCAAAGAGAAGAAAGTCTTTGGTGGAGAATGTCTTAAAGCAAGATTTCATTAGGGAAGGGGCATCAGCTGTGGTTTTGACAAGACCATTAAGAAGGATGTTTATTTGATTCTGATAAAACCTTTGAGAAAAGATGTAGGCAGCCTTTGTTTTAACTGAAAGTCTACCAAAGCAACAAAGATGACTATGGGAAAAATTTGGAATGGGGCACATTAGTAGCATTGCCAGATTATATTTATTGAGCTCCCCTAACAGTCTATAAATTCCATGAGATTAGGGCCTGTTTTTCCTTAATGTTTACTTATTCCTGTAGTGATATGGATAATAGGAGTGATTTGGGTATAGCTACAGGAAGGTAGAAAAAAATTGAAAGATTGTAGGACAAAGGTTACCAGCTCCACCCTGCTGCTTCAGTATTACTAAGTGAAGCTCTAGGCTAATTAGAATGTCTGGCACCAATAGCCAAGGGTATAAAAGGGAATTAAAAGAAATTACTCATGATAACCCAACTGTCAGGTAGGCCTGAGAGGGTTCAAGTCATTCAAAAACAAATTTTACCTGGTGGACTTTTGCTGTGCTGGCTGGGTATGGCTGTGAGTTAGTGTCACAAAAGAGTTAGAACAGCCCTGAAGTTAGTTCATTATCTCACAGGAAATCTGGGCACCTCTCCTGACTGAGAGGAGACTTCACCTAGCAGCTACAGGTCTGTGGAAAAGCAATTAATCAATCAATAAACATTTATTAAGCATCTACTATATGCCAGGCACTAAGCTAAGCTCTGGGGATACAAAAAGTGGCAAAAGACAGTCCTTGACCTCAAGAAGCTCGCAATCTAATAAGAGAGACAACAAACAAATATATACAAAACACTTATATACAGGTTAAATAGGAAATAATTAACATAGAGAAGGCACTAGAATTAAGAGAGGTTAGAAAAGGCTTCTTGTAGAAGATGAGATTTTAGTTGATACTTAAAGCACCAGGAAAACCAGCAGGCAGAGATGAGGAGGGAGAACATTCCATAAATGGGAGTATAGCCAGAAAAAGTGCCCAGGATTAAGAGATGGGGTGTCTTGTTCATGGAACAGCAAGGATGCCATTGTTACTGAATAGAAGAGTACATATGAGAGATTAAGGTGTAAGAAGACTAGAAAGGTAAGAGGGTTAAGAATGATTAGAAAGGTTAAGAATGCTAAGCAGAGGATTTTATAGCTGATCCCAGTGGTAATATGAACCACTGAAATTTATTGAGTTGGGGCAGGGAGGATGATGAAGAAACATCAAATAGTAAGGCAGCAGAGAAAGCAGCCCGACAGATGACATCAGCAGCTTTGTTAGAAGGCAGAATACTCCTGCTTAGGAGACAGAATTGTGCAACCCATAGGATGCAACCCTATAGAATGTGAGCTATCTAGACTATATGTGTTCCATTCTCCACCCCTTACCATTTGAGGCACAGAAATCTATAGGATACTATGCAAAAGGGAAGTCTTTGGAAACACATGATCACTACCATCAAGCACCTGAAAGGTTGTCTTGTGCAATATGACTAAGATTTATTCTCCCTTGCCAAAGACAGGAGGACTAGGAACAATGGGTGAAAGTTTCCTGAGGGGTAGATAAAATCTCAATATAAAGAAAAAATTCCAATTATTTAGAGCTGTTCAAAAATGGAATGGGTTTACTCAAGAGGAAGTGAGCTCTCTTCCACTTCAAGCAGAGACTGGATGACCGCATATTGGGGATGTTGTAGAAGATGTCTGTTCAGGTATGGGATAAATCAAATGGCTTCTAACATTCCTTCCATTTCTGAGATTCTGGGATTCTATACATGTTTGTTGAAATGAATTGAAAGGACTCCAATTAAATCCCCATAATGCACATAGTCCTAAGCTCCTACTGTTACATTCATCCTTTAAAAATGAAGTAAATTACAAATCAAATTCATATGCTTGTTTTCCCAAATTCTACCAATTTTTTTTAAGCAGGACAATGGCCTGATCACATGGTTGCTGTAAGATGATTCACATAGCAGCGTGTAACGGAGATTGGAGAGGCAAGGCTACTGGGTTAGGGGACTATGCCTGATAATTTAGCATAGGGCTAAGAAGTATCCTATATTATTAATATTTGTCTTTTAATGGACAGGAGGGTGAAATGGTTGGCAAATATCTCTCCATTTGGCACAGGTAAAAGATCTGGAACCTTTTATTTTTCCTTCTGGTCAATATTCTCTGGTCAAGTCTGATTATTATTTCTTTTCTTCCGTGTCCCAGAGGCTGTGTCAGAGGGTTCCTATTATCCACTTTATTTTCTAACAGAATTGAAATGGCAGGTGTCACACAGCTTGAAGGCATCAGAAGGAATATAAAAAGAAGTAACTTAAGGCCTTGTCCTGTCAAGAGTACTTGAGTCTTCACAATGAAGAAATTCCTCAGATGGCCGGATATGGCTATGTTGCCCACCCATCCCATGATGGCTAATGCTTGGCAGAGAAGCAGAGAGGAGAGAATGCCTAAGGTCCATATTCTCTATCCAACCCTTTTATTAAGAGCCACGGTTCTGAGTTCCAGGGCTGTCAGATGTGTTTTTCAAACAGGCCACTTGGATTTGAAGCAAACAACTGGAAGAATTTATCACATTTAGAAAAACCTAAGCTGGGTTTATGACAGTGCTGCAGTATATGTCACACAGTCATCTCATGAAGTTCATGCAAACTTGAGGTAAACCTTCTAAGGATGAAGCTTGAGGGAAGAGGATAATTTAATCTCTGGTGCAGTTGCTGGCAATAAGTAGATGTGTCTGGCGCTATATGGACTTGGCTTTTGCATGGAGGACAATGAGAACAGTGGTGGCAGAAGCTATCCAGCTGAAGGAACTTCAGAAGGAAATAGTAGAGCCAGCTATCCCCAGTGGACATGAAAGCACACAGGCACTCACAGAAAAATTGAGTGTGGCAGACTAAGACAATTATCTGCTTAGCTCAACATCCTGTTCTTTTCCTAGTGTGGAACCCCAGCGTTCGCCCAATTCTGGAGCTGGTTGGGACTCTTGTTGTGGCCAGAGCTTCCACTTCAGATACCAACTGGCCTTCCAGCTATGGTTTTCTCACCTCCCCAACTCATCAGCCAGGTTCTTGATGCACTCTTGTTTATCCCATTGGAAATAGAGGCAAAAAGTTGGGAGTGGGGGAAGAGAATAGAAGGACCGTACACTCTAGTCATTCCAACCAGGCTACGGGATACCTGAGTATACTTGGGAGAACTAGATTTAGAGATAGAGACCCTTTATTCAGTTTCCTGTCATTCTGCTTGAGTTGTAGGACCTTGAGTGATCATTTAATTTCTTTGGGCCTCAGTTAATAATAAAATAGGGTTATATCAAAACATTTCCAAAGTTCTTACTAGTTCCAATTAAATTCATTGAGGTCAGGGACTGTTTAATTTTTGTCTCTATATCCCACCAACCCAGCACAGTGCCTGGAATATAGTCAAGTCAGCAGGCATTTTATAAAGCACCTACTATGTGCCAGGCACTGTGAGGATAAAAAGAAAGTGACAGAAATAGTGTTTGCCCTCAAAGAGCTCATAGTCTAATGGAGGAAGATAACATGTAATCAACTGCATACAAAAAAAAAAGATATACAGGATAAATTGGGGACTCTCTCAGAAGGAAGACACTATCATCAAGAAAGCCTTCTTGAGTATTTTAACTGGAGCTTAAAGGAAGTCTGGGACACCAGGTGACAAGTAAGGGAGAGAATTCTAGGCATGGAGACAGCCAATAAAAATACATGGAGTAGGGAGATGAAACTCTCTCATGAGAGGAATAACAAGGAGGTCACTGTCACTAGATCAGGGGAAAAGGTGTAAGAAGACTAAAAAAGGTAGGGTGGAATAAGGCCATGATGGGCTTTAAAGGCTAAACAAGTGTATATAATAAATGCTTGTTTACTGACTGATTCTAAGTCTATGATCCTATGATTCTGTGGTGATTATATTTTTCAGATATAGCCCATGGCTGTTACACAGTTGTCCTGAGATTTTACCCCATAAGGACATTTTTGAGAGTTTCAGAGATAAAAGTGATGCTCTGAGAACTAGTCCTAAAGGTATATATTCCCACCAAGGTAAGGGGAGGGGATGATCCACTTGATCTCTCCAAGTGTTTTCTTACTATATCAGTTACTGAAGTTCTATTAGGAGCCTCAGACACCAACTCACTTCACCTCTGTGCATTTGGGGAAGACTGGAGGACCTGGTGCTAGTTTAGGGGACTCAGCTTATGTCTTGAAACATAGATTTCTTCTATAGCCTTCCAAACAGCCCCAGGATTCCAAGGAGATGTGTCAATCATCAGCAACCATTTATTAATTGCTTACTATATGCATATTTTGGAAGCAGGGGTGATTCAAGAAGAGATTCAATTTGATCTAGATCCCTTTTTCCCCTACCCTTGGACTTTCTGGAATTGACTCCAAAAGTCAAAGTGCTGAAAGAGATTCCCTCATTCCAGCTTTCTTCAGAATTCCTGCAGAGACAATGAATCCAAGTCTGAATTAGGACTAAAATCAAGATTAGGGACTTGAAGCATTCATAAAGCACTTAGTGCAGTGCCTGGCACATAGTAGGCTTCTAATAAATGCTTGTTCCAGGTCATTCCCCAATTGATAAATGATCAAAAGATATGAACAGGCAGTTTTCAGATGAAGAAATTAAAGCTATCTATAGTCGCATGAAAAAATATTCTAAATCACTATTGATTAGAGAAATACAAATCAAAACAGCTCTGAGGTGTCACTTCACACCTATCAGATTGGCTGGTATAACAGAAAAAGAAAATGACAAACCAAAAGTTGAAGAGGATGTGGGAAAATTGGAATACTAATGCATCATTGGTGGAGTTGGAAACCATTCTGGAGAGCAATTTGGAGCTATACTCAAAGGACTATAATACCATACATATCTTTTGACCCAGCAATACTCCTGCTAGGTCTGTATTCCTAAAGAGATAGAAAACAAAAGGAAAAGGACTTAGATGTACAAAAATATTTATAGCAGCTCTTTTTGTGATAGCAAAGAATTGTAGATTTAGGGGATGTCCATCAATTGGGAAATGGTTGAACAAGTTGTGATATATGATTGTGATGGAATACTATTGTGCTAAGAAATGATGAACAAGGTGCTTTCAGAATCCTGGAAAGACTTACATGAACTAATACAAAGTGAAGTGAGAGAACCAGCATGAAGTA
Source organism: Vombatus ursinus (assembly GCF_900497805.2). NCBI lineage: Eukaryota > Metazoa > Chordata > Mammalia > Diprotodontia > Vombatidae > Vombatus > Vombatus ursinus. The sequence goes on along the minus strand of NW_020954572.1, from coordinate 23,123,059 downwards.
ACAGCAAAATTGTACAATGATCAGCTATGAATGACTTAGCTATTCTAAGCAATATGATGATCTAAGACAATTCTGAAGGACTTATGATCAAAAATGCTATCCACCTCTAGAGAAAGAACTGATGGAGTCCAAATGCAAATTGAAGCATGCTTTTGTTTTTACTTTATTTTTCTTTGTTTTGGGGGGGGTGGGGAAGAGTATGTTTTGTTTCACAACATGACTAATATGGAAATATGCTTTGCATGACTGCACACGTATAACCTATATCAAATTGCTTGCCTTCTCAATGGGTGGGGGTGGGGAGGGAGGGAGAGAATTCAGAATTCAAAACTTTAAAAAATAAATGTTAAAAATTGTGTTTAGATGTAATTGGGGAAAAACTTAAAAATAAATGCTTGGTCTTTCTCGTCTTATCTAATGCATTTCAGTTATATTTAACAAATACTTATTAATCACCTACTCTGTGAAAGACATTGTGCCAGGCACTGAAGAGAACACCTGCCCCTGCTCTCAAGGAGTGGGAAAAAAGCATGGAATTTGGAGTGAGAGGACAAGACTTCAAATCCCACTTTTGCAACTTAATGGGAAGAGGGATAAATTGGAGTTGGAGGAAAGACGTGCATAAATAACTACTCTACTAAGGTGTAAAGGCTGGGTTCAGTTAAACCCTGAAATACACAACTAGGTGGCATAGTGGATAGAGCACTGCACTTGGATCAGGAAGATCTGAGTTCAAATCCTGCCTCAGACATTTACTTATGATCCTACGCAAGTCACTCAACCTCTCAGCTTCATTGGTAAAATAAGATTCATAACAAAGCTTACTTATCAAGATTAAATGAAACTGAGATTAAAGGAGATAAGATTTATAAAGTGCTTTATAAACTTTAAAGCACTATGTAAATACCAGCTCCAAAGAAGACCAGTAAGTAAGAGTCCTCCATGGGAGTCAATTGGAGGTCTGTGGAATGTCTGGAAGATTTCAAAGAGATCAGTCAATTAAATTCAGATTCACTCCTCACGAGATGTCTAGAGTTGATCCAAAAATCCTCCATAGATTTCCTCTTTTCAAATTTCTCCTGAATTTCAGAGAAGACATCAAGTTCTAGGTGAATAGCCAGAGATTAGAGATATCCAACCATTTAGATATGGTCGCTGGGGTGGCTGACCAATTCATGATTGATAGGAACTCTCAACATTATAAGTACTTAATAAATGTTTACTGAATGAATGGTGTCAAACTCAAATAGAAATGGATCCCTGCCAGTAGCATATTGACTTAGAAACCACAACTTAACATTATCCATGTTGTATTATATTTTACTTTTTTTATAAAATATTTCACAAGTACATTTTAATCTGGTTCTGGCTATACTTGGGAGTCTTTCTCCATGTGACTCAGGAATTAGACACTTCTTCTCTACCTTGGGCAAGTGCTTTGAAGGTCAGGTACTATTTGATGGTAGCAGATTTCAGGTGTGGGGCTTTTTGTTGGGTTTGTTTTTTTAGGGGCAGAGGGTCTGGACTTGTAATTTAACCTGTGCAATAAACTCCTGGTATGGAAAATCCCTCTACCAACTAAAATCAGCAATTTATTCACAACCTACAATCCTAGAAAACTGCCTGAGGGTACTGACAGGTTAAATAATGTGACTTGTCTGTGGTCACACAGTCTGTGTCAGAAGTTGAACTTGAACCCACTCTTCCTTATGTCTCCATATTACCTTTCAAGCTAGGTTTATCACCTATATTGATTCTCAGATTAGGTTTATTGCCCACATTGAATCTCAGGTTAGGTTTATACTGGAGAAAACAACAAAGGGGTTAATCCAAGCTGCCAGGAACTGATTTCCAAAGGGAAGAGTATTTACTGTCCCTGTCTCAGAAATCCAGCCACAGCAGACTTAACTCACACATATCTGCATCTTGTGAAATTATACTGGGGAAAGTAAAAAATAGTGACTTTGCTCTGCATTCCAATGCAAACAAAATACATGCAAGATTAAATAAACTAACACTTTGTAATATCAAAAATATGTGACCATGACCATATTCACCAGTTTCCCCACATTGCAATTTCCCCACATTGCTTTCCTACCCTACCCCACCCCAACCCCCAAATTGGGCCCACATGTTACTACTTAAGGAAAGCCTATTGTCTTTTCCCTCCCAACCACACCATCCCCCACTCCCCAAAGTGGTTTGGCATTTTAAGTGCTCAATAATCTTAAGTTTACTATTCCTAGAATGTAATTCAAAGAACTAAAATGACCATATATCGAAAACATTCTCTGCATTATTGCCTTTGGCCTCATGATCCCCCTGCCAAGGCATGCATTCTTAGCACTACTTCTGAGAAGTGATAACATCAACTTACTTCTCAAACCCAGTCTAGATTACAGTCAAAGGAGGGATAGGGAGTGAAGAAGCACCTGAATGTTGGCCCTGGTGCAAGCTTTCTACTGTTCTCCAACAGCAGACAAGTGCCATTTATCTGAAAAAAAATGGAAGTACGGTTAACAGAAAAAAGAACAATGGGAGACAAAACAACTATAAGTCACTCTGCTCAAATCCCCAAGAGAACAATTATGATGGAACCTGACCCCGAAAGCAAGAAATTCCAAGATCCATCCCATGTTCCCTTCTATTGAGAGATGACCTTCATGTATGCTATACATATAAAAAGAGCCCAAGTGCAGAGAGACAGACAGACAGACACAGAAACAGAGACAGAGAGATAGAGACAGAAATAAATGACAGAGAGAGATGAGAGACAGAGAAAGAAAGACAGGGGTAGGAGAAAGAGGGGGGGGGAGAAAGAGAGAGAGAGAGAGAGAGAGAGACAGAGAGAGACAGAGAGAGAGAGGGAGACAGAGAGAGACAGAGAGAGAGAGAGCTATGAGTGTATCTGAGACCCATCTGTGGCCCTGTGGGAAGTAGAATAGACATCCCTAGCCTCTTCTCCTTCACCCCTCCCCACCCTCCTCAAGGAAGACTTTTATTTCTGCCAGGAGGGGAAGCAGAGGGGGCTGGAGGCCATTCTGCTCTCCTCACATACTGGATGTCAGATACTCTCTGTCTCTCTCTCTCTCTGTGTCTCTTTGTCTCTCTCTCTCTCTGCCTCTCTGTCTCTGTCTGTCTCTGTCTCTGTCTCTCTCTCTCTGTCTCTCTCTCAGGTACTGGGCTAGAATTATATCTAGCCACTCCTTTAAATAGTCTAGGCAATGTGATCAAGTTCAGTCCAATTTTGGATCACTTTGTCATCATTATTGGGAGGAAGTGTGGACTCTAAGCTTTATGTCCAAGGTTTGACCCCTTTCCCACCAGATACCAGTTTCACAACAAGCACACAGTGAATAGCAAAGAAACCCATTTATTCAAACAGGCGGCAAAACAAAAATCAGAGAAGGCATGCATTTATTGTTGTTGTTCAATAGCTCAGTCATGCCCAACTCTGTTTTCCTCTGTCTCTTGAAGTCTGTTCGAGTGCATGCTTGTTGCTTCCGTGACAGTATCTATCTATCTCATCCTCTGCTGTCCTTTTTTCCTTTTACCTTCAATCTTTCCCAGTATCAGGGTCTTTTTCAAAGAGTTCCATCTTCTTATTATGTGGCCAAAGTACATAAGCTTCAGCTTCAGCATTTGACCTTCCAGTGAATAGCCTGAATTAACAGGAGAATATATATCAGAAAATACAGAATGAAGAAGGTCTCCAAGATAATTCAGATCAACTAAGAGAGAGAGACCTGGATTTTACCCAAGGGGAAATTCCTCATCGAAGTCTCTAATGCAGCAAACTGGGGTGGGGACATGATGGAGACTGCCAGCTCCTTTCATGTTGGCTCCTTTCCAGAGTCTTTTCCTTCAACATCCTAAAGTGGGCTTGGCCTCTTCCATCTTTCCTCTGGAAGCTGGAAGCCAGAAGTGTCCAAAGCAGTTGGAAAGTCTAAGACCTGAAGCTTGAGGAGTCCCCAAGAGAACTTGAATTTTGAGGAGTCCAGAAGACACAGAAGCAGACTAGAGTTCTGCTTTTTACCAACTCCAACCTGCCCCTTACTCAGGGCAGAGGATTCATCTCCACCAGTAAGGAGAGAATCCCATACCAGTGGGCTTTGACACAAAAGTTATATTCAAAATGCATAACATGTGTAATCTCATTGGATCCTCACAGGAACTCTGGGAGGTAGGTAATGCATTTACTGTTATCCCCATTTTACAGATGGGAAAACCAAGTCTCAGAATGGTTAAATGATTAGTCCAAACCAGTAAGTATCAGAGCTGGGACTTAAACCCAAGTCCAGGTACAGTCCTCTGTTCATTATACCAAACTGCCTCCCCTATGTTTCTTAACCTTATGCTTGTTAAATCTTGGTATATTTTGGTAGTTCTGTACCATGACCATTTTAGAGATGAGAAAACAGTAGACTCCGTGGTTAAAAATCCCCTACTCACCTCTGTCTTCCTACTCAATTCCAAGCAGGATCTTCCAGGAAAGAAAGAAAGGAAAGAACGAAGGAAGGAGGGAAGGAAGGAAGGCAGGAAGGAAGGAAGGAAGGAAGGAAGGAAGGAAGGAAGGAAGGAAGG
>NW_020954572.1:23081312-23118465 GCF_900497805.2 Vombatus ursinus | reverse complement strand
GGAAGGAAGGAAGGAAGGAAGGAAGGAAGGAAGGAAGGAAGGAAGGATGGAAGGAAAGAAGGAAGGAAAGAAGAAAAGAAAGAAAGAAAGAAAGAAAATCAAGACCATGATTCTCAAGGTGATTTTACAAAGGGCCGGTTGGTTCACCTGAGATTTCAGTCAACAATGCCCCTAACCCCCAACTACCTGCCAAGTCATTCAACTAGAAGAAAAGGTGAAGAACAACCAGCTCATTAAAACCTGTATTTCCTCTAGCCTATGGATAAGCAATCCCTGCCCACTCAGTCTGGGTTGTTATTATCAGTTAGAACAAACAGAGGGGTCTATTCTCCCCTTCCCTCACCCCCCACGCTCCCCCCCACCCCTGGCCAGACAGGATAATGGAGTTTCCCCGTTTTACACCTGGGAGCTGAGCAAGACTTAGGCAGACGTTCCCTGGATAAGGTTCAGGTCTCCTTCACCTTCCACTGATCTCATTAAAATCTGGTTTGAATCATAAAATCCTGTGTACTCCCTCTTGCAGGATGGTTGGCAAAACTCCCTATTTTTTTAAAACCTATTAAAAATCTGTTTTGTAAAGAATCATAAAACAGGGAACAATCATTACATAGGTGAGAAGTCATAGGTCATAGCTTTTAAAAGTTGGAAGGATTATCAGCTAAAAGGGACCTTAGAGATAGACTCCATCGTTTTACATATGAGGAAATTGAGGTTCAGAGAGGGAAAGAGAGATGCCCAAGGTCACACAGCTTATATATTTATTTGCCTACCTTTCTTGGGTCAGCACATAGCTAACAAGCTTCAATTCTTAAAGGGACTCTGGAAATGCCCCTCATATGTGGCTGTAGTTATGGGATTTTTCCAACCTGTTTTCAATTAATGTGTTATGTATCACTCAGTCATATCCCTTTTCAATCAAAATTATATATATATATATGTAATCCATTCCAACTCTACTGTCAATCCTGATACCTCAGGGATCCCCCAAAGTACATTCCAAAATAATGCAGGATATTTCACAAAATGTAGTGGAAAAGTGGGAGCAATAGAGATTACAGATGTTACTAGGACTCAGGAGAAGATATAGCCCCCAGGTACAGTATCCTGGCCAGACCCATGTTAGCACAGTGCCTGGTATGTAGCAGGTGCTTAATAAATGCTTATTGACTTACCTATATCTAAAGCATTTTGCTGAGTTCTGGGAATGACATTTTAGGAAGGACATTGATTAACTGTAGACCATGGAAATGAGGGCAACCAGGATGGTGAAGGACTTCACCTTGGATGAAGGAACTGGAACTATTTAGCCTGGAGAAGGAAAGCCTTGGGGGACAATGACAGCTGTCCCCAAGTATTTGAAGGGTTTTGGGGTGAAAGAGAGATTAGATTTGTTCTACTTGGCCCCAGAAAGTGGAAATAGGAACAACTGGTAGAAGTCGAAAAAAGGCAAATTTAGGTTTGATATCGGGAAAAAAATACTTCCTAATATGTTGTTCAAATCTGACCTCAGGCACTTGACACTTACTAGCTGTGTGACCCTGGGCAAGTCACTTAACCCCAATTGCCTCACCAAAAAAAAAGAGAATGTAAAGTGAAGCAGGCTTCCCTCCTCCACATTTCAATATCACTAAATCTTAATAAAGGCTTTTGGAGGATACTGGAAAACCTATGGCCCTTCCTGCTTTCATGGATGGGATAGGTCTCAGGAGGCATTTTTCATCAGGGTTTGTCTGCTCTCTGAGTCAATCCTTGTGCATTCCAAATTCCTCTAGACCCAGCTGAAAACCTTGGGAAAATGAAAAGCCCTCCAAAAAGTGAGCAAGCTATCACCCTCACTCTATAAAGTTTTATTTTCTTTCTATCATTTGGCTTTCCTAAGTTGTTTTCTGTGACTAGAGCAGTCAGATGCTTCTTTCATAAATACAATTCAAAGAGTGGCACGGTGGAAAGAGTTCTAGGTAGGCTAAAGTGAAGTCACTTGAGTTCTAGTCCCAACTGTGTCAGTAACACAAGTGGAATGTCAACCTACCTCTGTTCCTTTGGGTAACTCATGAAAGTCACTTAACCTCTATGGTTCTCATTTTCCTTATATGCAAAAAGAAGATACCTTTTGTTGTTCAGTCAATGTCCGACTCTTCATTGGACGTTGACCAATGCTAGTACACAACTAGGACACACTAGACACAAGTATCTGAAGTTTAATTTGAACTGGGTCTTCAGTTCAAATTTGAGGTTTTCTTGGTAAAGATACTGGAGTAGTTTGCCATTTTCTTTTCTGGCTCATTTTACAGATGAGGAAACTAAGGGAAATAGGGTTAAGTGACTTGCCCAGGGTCACACAGGTAGAAAGTGTCTGAGATCAGATTTAAACTCAGGAAGAAGAGTCTTCCTGACTCCAGGCCCAGCAGTCTATCCACTATACCATCTAGCAGCCCTGAGGGATAACCTAGATGATCTGTGTGCTTAAATAAGAAGCTGTTGCTTAAATAAAGAGTCAGAGAACCTAGGTTTCAATCCCACCTCTGGTGTTTGCCACTTGTGTGACTTTGAACAAGTAACTTAATTGTCTCACACCTCAGTTTCCTAATCTCTAAAATGAGAGGGTTAACTCCATAGGCCTATACCCCCAAAGAAGATCAAGGAAAGAGGAAAGAGACCCATTTGTACAAAAATATTTATTGTAGCATGTTTTATGGTATCAATGAGTTGGAAATTAAAGAGTTGACTATCAATTAGAGAAAAGCTGAACAGATTATGGTATAGGAATGTAATGGAATACTATTATGCTAAAAGAAATGATGGAAGGGATGGTTTCAGAGAAACCTGGGAAGAATTGTATGAACTGATACAGGCTGAAGGACCAAGAACCAGGAAAACAATTTATACAATAACAGCAACATTGTAAAGACAAACAACTTAGAAACACTTAAGAACTTTATTAAATACAATAATCATGGACAATGATGAGGATAATAAAACATGCTATTCACCTGTGGACAGAGATGTGATAGACTCAGGATGCAGATTGAAGCATATATTTTTAGACATGGACAACACTGGAATTTGTTTTACTTGATATTTATATTTGTTACAAATGTTATCGGTTTTGTTTTTGTTTTTCTATTGGGGGAGGGAGAAAGGAGAAAGAGGAAATAGATTTCTATTAATAAAAAATTAAATTAATTTTTAAAAATAAAATAAGGGAGTGAGATTAAATGGAGGCTCCTTTTTTAGTTCTTGATCTATGAGGTTTAAAGATAGTATTACTTCTTTGATGGCAGTTCCTGCATAATCGTACATTTATGGATCATTTAAGGACTAACAAATTCAGTTCTTGAAAACAGTCCTATTGTATTATCTACCTGATACATGGACAATACAATTCACCTCCAATCTAGCTAATAGATAACACAACCCACCTCTATTCCTTTCCATAGTCTTTTCCTCATGCCTGGAATGCTTTCTCTTTTTCCATTTAGGCTTCTTAAGATCATGGCTCCATTCAGGGCTTCCTTTAAGTCTCCCACAAGAGACCTTTCCTGATTCTCCCTTTAGATTACTAGCACTCCCCTTCCCCAAAATTACTTTGTGTTTACTTTGAGGGTTATAAGATGGCTAGAGCACTGGACTTGGAATCTAGAAGACCCAGTTCAAATTAAACTTCAGACACTTGTGTCTAGTGTGTCCTAGTTGTGTACTAGCATTGGGCAAGTACTTAACTTCTCAGTCTCAGTGTCCTCATTTATAAAATGAGGATAATGATGTATATGGCTCTTATAAGGATAAAATGAGATAAGAGAATATAAAATATTTTGAAAACCTTAAAGTACCATATAAATGCTAAGTGCCATTATTATTAATCTGTGAACATATTTGTCTCCTTTCAAAAGAATGTGACCTCCTTGAAAGCAAGAACTATTTGGTTAGGTTTAGTTTGTATCTTTGTACCCCCAGAGCCCAGCACATGGTAGGGGCTTAATATATACTTGTTGGATTGAATTGAATTAAACCCTATGGAACCAAGTCTCACCTATGAGATAGTAGGATTTAGAGCCAAAGAGGCCTTAGAGATGATGTCTAACTCCTCTATTTTCCAGGTGAAGAAACTGAGGCCTAGAGAAGGGAGGTGACTTGCTCAAGGTCACATAAGTAAAAAGTGTCAGAGACAGGATTTGAATCCAGTTCTTTGGATCCCAGAACCAATTCTTAGTCCACTATGTTACAAAGAGAAAAGTATTAAGTCGTAGGATCATAGCCTTAAATAAAGCAGGAAGGGAACTTGAAGATCACTTATCCAACCTCCTCATTTTCTAGATGAGGAAACTGAGGTCCAGAGAAGTTAAATGACTTATCCAACATTGAACAAGTAATAAATAGTTGAGGGAGCAGCTAGGTGGTGCAGTGGGTACAGCACTAGCCCTGGATTCAGGAGGACCTGAGTTCAAATCCGACTTCAGACACATAACACTTACTAGCTGTGTGACCCTGGGCAAGTCACTTAACCCCACTGCCTAGCCAAAAAAGAAAAAAAAAAGTAATAAATAGTTGAGCCTCAATTTGAACTTTATTCACCATCCTACTTGAATGTCAGAATTCTTTCACTTGCACCAGGCTACCACTCCTGGCCAAATGCAAGCAAAAGATAAGGAAGAATTCTCCTTTCTTGGAGGCCACGAAGCCAACATTTTTAAAAAGAGTTAAAAAAAAAAAACCTCTTACATATTGTTGAACTGGATAACTACCCCTGTGGCCAAATGAATGAACTTTAAACTTTCTCCTAGGGAAAGGAAGCCACAAGATGCTTGGCAGCCTGATGAGAAAACTACTCCCTGAATGCATGACATTTGCAGCGCTTCATTTTATACAGAATTAATTCAAGCCCTGCAAAATGCCTGTCTCTGTTTTCATCAGCAAACTCAACAATATGATTTTCATACCCTCTCTCTAACAGCTATTGCCTTGTCTCAAGGGTCAATTGCCACCTAACAGGGAACCACATCCAGAGCAGATTGCATAAAGGAAAGGAAAGAGCTAGGCGTGTCCCGAAGTATTTTCCATCTATTCTATAGTGAGTGGGAGACTGAGAGATCGGATGTGTTCTAATGAGCAACGCCTTCTAGTTCCGTTTTTTCCCACTTAGCCCCCGTACCACCGCCCATGAATCTCTATCAGCATCTGCATAAAGCTGATTCACTTAACATGACACCGTCGAGAAGAGACCCAAGGGAGGCTTGATCAGAATCTCAACATTGGCCTACTAAAAACAGTGCTCTTAAAATGTCAATTTTTGTAAACAATGAAGCTATGCTAGATACTAATCTGCTCCATGGTTTGAAAAAAAAAATTATGTAAACCCACACTCTCTCATCATTCTCCTCACAATTCAGCCACACCAACTCAGTTCAAGAAAGTCGTACCCTAGTCCTGTTGCCAAGCTTCTAATATTTCCTATAAATGACTAAAATTGAGTTTCATCAGGGAAAGAAGTTTCCATCAGGGATAGAAATAGTGGGCGCAGGGGTGCATGAAGAGGGAGGGATGAGATGAAGGATGCTATGGAGTAGAAGTCAGTCTCTCCCATGGTGCTCCTTCCTAGCCTTTGCTCATGTATTCATTCATATTTTCCACACGTATCAGAGAATAGAAAAAACCCAAAAAGAGATTGTAAGCTCCTCGAGTGCAAAGACTAAATCATAATCGTTTTTATAGCCTCTGAACTGCTGAGCACAGTGGGGCAAATCCTAGGTGCTCACCAAATGTTTATTGAATAACTAAATTAATAAAAATGAATTGTGGTAAAATTAACTAAGGGGTAAAGAAGACCAAGAATGATCTGCAATGCTTTTGTGATCTTCATTAATCTAGAAGACACCACTCACTTTCTAATCAAAATTCCCATTTCCTTAGAGCTGATGAGTTGAAGGAAACAGTTTCTCAGTTGGAATTAGCACTGGCTCTGAGTCAGAGGGCAGCTAGATGGGGCAGTGGATAGAGCACCCAGCCTGGAGTCAGGAAGACTCATCTTCCTGAGTTTGGATCTGGCCTCACACACTTACTAGCTGTGTGACCCTCGAAAGTCACTCAATTCTTTTGCCTCAGTTCCCTCATCTGTAAAATGAGCGGGAGAAGAAAATGGCAAACCACACCAGAATCTTTAGCAAGAAAACCCCAAATGGAATCATGAAGAGTAGGACACACCTGAAACAACTGAACAACAACTGAGTCAGAGGACCTAGGTTCAAATCACATTTTTGATACTATCTGTGTGACCTTGAAAAGTTATTTATCCTCACTGAAGGATTTCCTCATCAGTCAAAATGGTGAGGTTATAATAGATGGTCACTGAGGCCCCTTCCACTCCTCTATATGTGTAGTCTCCTCCTATAAGAATAAGCTTTTTAAGGGCAGGTACTTTTGAGGGTAGCTAAGTGGCATAGTGGATAGAGTGCCAAGACTCAAGTCAGGAAGACCTGAGTTCAAATCTGGCCTCAGACACTTACTAGCTATGTGACTATGGGGTAGTCACTTGAGTCTGTGTCTTTGCCGAAAAAAAATACCAAATGGGGTCGCAAAGAGTCAGACACAACTAAAACAACTGAATAATAACTATAACTTTTGTATTTTTAACCTCAGCACTTAGCACAAGACTTCATGTACAGTAAGAACTTAATAAAAATTTTTCATCCCTTCTCAAGACCTTCGGAAACACAAGTGAGCTCTCTGCCCCAACCCTCCAAATCCTGTCCCTCCTTGGTCCCTCACCAATGGGGGCCTCCCTCGAAGTGGTCCTGAGGTAGTCTGAGGTCTACGACTCCTCTTCGATAGCATCTTTGGCCTCAGGAAATGTTCCCCCCCCAAAGTCTCCTCCCTTCATCCTCCTGCTTGCCCAAATCAATCAATTATCAAGCATTTATTAGGTGTTTACAATGTGCCAGGCACTGTGCTGAACACTGAAGATTAAAAAAAAAAAGTCAAAATAGTCCCTTCCCTTAAGTACCTTACATTCTATCAGGGGAGACAAGTTATAGAAATCAGAATATGCATATTATATAAATATAAATATAAAATGAATTTTAAATAAAATAAAATAAATATAAAAAATAAAAATCAGAATATACAAGATAAATACAGAGTAGATAAAGAGAGAGGTGAGTGGCACTAGCAGAGGATAGGGAAGATAGGAGAAGCTTCCTGGTCCTGTATTACCAGAATTACTAGGCACAGATCTGCCTTACAGGGAGGTGAGGAGGAATATATACTGACATGTAATTTTAACTTCAGTAGCCCCATCACAGAAATTGTTACTGTTCCTTTAAGGGAAAAGCAACAGAATCTTATTTGTCTGTGAGAAGAGCTAGTTGAACCCAGTTTGCACATACATTCTCTTTTTTCCCTTTCTCCTTTTACATTTTTCTTCCTAAAAGAAATGCAGTGGTCTAGAGTGTAGGCAACTGAAGTTTGCATCTTCCCAAGCTTGTCCTGGTGCCTTAATTCAGGTATTGGGACACTGACTATGATCTAGACCAGGGGCGAGGAACCTGTAATGAGGCCACACGTAGCCCTCTAGGTCCTCAAGTGGATCCAGTCAAAGGGCCGCACAGGTTCCCCACCCCTGACAGACCCTCGGCAAAATCCCCCACTCCAAGCAAGCCTGCTCTTTCCTTCCAAAATATTTCCTCTGTTTTCCCCCATCCAGTTAAAACTCCAGTACTCTGAATTCTTAGCAAGTTCAGCTAAATAATAGGGGATTATCTGATTAATGTAACTAATACTGCAGTATGAATGAGGTATAATTCTCCCAGGTGGTATTTATATGGAATGGTTACAATCAGGGGAAACCCTCCCTACCCAATGCACTTTGGATAAGTGTATGCTCAATGGAACATACCTGGAGCTGGGCCCTTTCCTGTGCCATATGTAGTGTCCTTGGAGCTCAGTCCTTCGTAAAAGAGATGCACAACCAGAGGAGGGGAATATGTTGTCAAAGTTGCATCAGAGAGGATTAGTCATTGAGCCAAGAATAGTTGTCCATTCAATATATCATAAAACAAAGGTTCTTAACCTTTTTTGTGCTAAAGACCCCTTTGGCAGTCTATGGACCCCTTTTCAGAATCATAATTTTAAACAGATAAAGTAAAATACTTTGTTACTGAGGGAATCAGTTATATTGAAATATATTAATAATTTTTTTGAGTTCATGGATTGATCCTAGGTTAAGAAATCCTGCCTCAAAAGGAATGACTCTGCCTCCTGGAAGGCAAGTCTCCCCTCCTCTCCACTCCCATCCCCCACTGAGGTCTATGTCCTCTGCTTGGACATAGGCACATTTGTGTTTCTTTCTCTAAACATAAAAGACCAAACATTCATCATGAAAGACAGACTGCTGGGAAGGGGCTTCCTCTGGAATTCAGAAATTCCTGAGACCCTCGGTTGGTCAGCTACATGTTGGGGTGGGGGGTGACTTTTATATGTACTAAAATGTTCCTCAGACAAAATGAACATTGGCAGGAGGACAAGTCTAAGCCTTGGCCTGGCTTGCTGGAAGACATGAGCTTTGAGAAAAGTTGTTCTGACAGTTCAGAGCCAAGGTGAAAGTGAAAAGCTTCTTCAGTCATGTCTCATGTGTTACTGTTTTAATGATCAACCTCCAGGGAGAATCTAATAGGGGCTATGAGTTATGGTATAATGTTTAAGTCTCTGTCAATGTACACTTTTGAGTCTTTTATGTCAAGCTTCTCTTTTCTATAGCTGTCCTATACCTGATCTATATTGCACATTGAATAATACAAAGAACCAGACCATGAATCAATATCTGAGTTCTAATATTATCTTAGGCTCAAGTCCCAGATACTCTGGCTTCTCAGGGTTTCCATGTTAACATGGCAGACTGCTGCAACTACTTCATCTGCAATCTCAAGTCCAAAGTCACCATGGCTTGAACTCCAGGCCCACAAAGATCACCTCTGGCACCTGAAACTGAGGACAAATAACATACACAAGAAACAAACATTCTAGGTCCATTTCTTGGCAATACAGCTGAAGGATGGTAGAAAAGAAAGTGACCAAGTGAATCTCGCCAGTTTTAAAGATACAGGTAAAAAAAGCAGGCTATCACACCCACATGGTAAGGGATGCATTGGGCTCAATGTTAGGCAAACTAAGCATGCTCAAAGTTTGGTTACACAATAATTGCTAAGGTCATTTCCAGCTCTATTGAATAAATCCAGAGCCATAACTAAGTCAAGGCAAAGGGCATTTTGTCTCAAAACACTGAAATGTAAAAGATGCAAACATTTAAAAATAATGAATAAACTATTTTAAATTAGTTATGCCTACATTGTGACAGCACTTCCATTCATTTTGGATGGTAGAAAATGGCTATGTTTAGTACCTGGTTAGCAAGAATAATTTAAATCTGCGATTCTACTTTACTTTCCATTTAGAATAAACAAACAGTTTAGTTACCTGTATATTCACTACAGCCCTGTGCTATCCTACCTTCAATGGAAAACTTCAATGGCCAAGAGAAGTTAAACACCTTAGTCTCAGAGTGTATAGTAACATAGAAGCAGTTAGAATCTAGGACTGGACGTGGAGTCCTGATCCCCTGCGTGGATCCCTTGGGTGTTCTGTGGCAAAGATGTGATATAGAGCTCTTGGAAAGGAGGCACCGTGATCCATTGGGAAGAATACTATCTCTGGAGTCAAAGGATCCCATTCAAATTCTACCATTGATGCTTACTAACTGTGAGAACTTAGGCAAGTCATTTGACCACATTGGGTCTCAATTCCTCATTTATAAAATGAAGGGGTTGGACCAGATGATCTCTAAGGTCTCTTAAAGTTCTAGATTTATAATGCTAACGTGAATACTGTACACAAAAGCTGACTGTCTCTCTCAAGATCATTTTCTTATATAAGTTAAAAGAATCTGCCCTTATAAAAGTGCTAAGAACTCTCATAAGACACCACAAATTATATTAATAGTGCACATTTAGATAGCACTTTTCAGTCTATATCAGGCTTCTTTCTCAACACCTCCTTTGGGGGAGACAACAGAAATGTAATTATCCCTATTTTACAGTTGAGGCTAAGTAACTTCATAGACTAAGAACCTAAGGAATCTAAAAACTCCAACTCACTCCTTTCACAAATGAGGAAACTGAGGCCCGGGGAGGTGAAGGATATTTCCTAAGATCACACATGTACAAAGTGGCAGAGAAGATATTCAAACTAAGGCCCTCTGGTTCAAAATCCACTAGTCTTTTCACTGTGGAGACAGAATTTAAATTAAGGTCTTCTGATTTCAAATCCAGAAAGTGAAGGAGGAGGAGGAGGAGGAGGAGGAGGAGAAGAAGAAGAAGAAGAAGAAGAAGAAGAAGAAGAAAAGAGGAGGAGGAGGGGGAGAAAAAGAAACTAGCATTTATATAGTACTTAACAGTTTGCAAAAGTATTGTCCAAACATCATTTCATTGTATCCTTACAACAATGGGAAGTAAGGCACTATTAGTGCCCTCATTTTACAGATGGGGAAATTGAGGTGAGCACAGGTTGCATGATTTGCCCAAGGTCATGTAGCTAGTACATATCTGATATGAAATTTGCACTGCCCATGGTCATAGATCTAATAAATGCCATAGGTGCAAACTCTATTTAACCTTGCCTGTATTTCAAAAAAAATGCCTGTATATCATGCTGTGTATATGTTTTCATTCAAGAAAGTTTTGAAGTAAGCTTGCAAAAAAAAGGCTTGAAAAAGCTATATTTATCTTTGTGAAAAATAACATATTTACCTTCAATGTGATTGGATATTATGTTCAAATTCCACGATGTAACTTATTCATAAAATAATACAACCTTAGAGACTGATTTTCTCAACTGTTGCTTGAGGTACCCAATGAATACATCCAGTCTGATGCCAGGAACCTTTCCTTAGTCTTTGTGGTCAAGCAGTCTGATGTTAGGACTCACTCTGACCCACTGGATGAGAGTTTTTCACATCCCACTTCCTGTATCAGTAATATGAAGTTGTGCTCACTATCATGAATAAATTTTGCTACTGAAACTAATAAGCATGTCAATAATTTATACATTTTATCAGAAGCATAAAATAGTATCTAGCATATTACATTAAGGACCCAGAAATGAAACCCAGGCTTCCCTATTCTAAGCCCTGCACCCAACTGCCTAGAAATTACTTCTGGACATGAGCCACTTAATACAATACACTTAGGGATTCCCTATAATAATAGCTTACAGAAAATAACATGTAAAGTAACAGCAGGAAAATCCAAGTCTTTACAACATCAGGGCCAGATAATATGCAGCTGATAGTATTCAGAGACCTGTTTTGGGAAGATTTTGGAGGGGAAGTCAAGGGGAGTGAAATTTGGACATCTCTCCAGAAATTAACAAGCACTCTGCATTGCTATGAAGTTATGTTATTAGGAAAAGAAATATAAGAGAAAATATGAATACCTTTGAAGACAATAACAGGCTTTCTTAAGGGAAAAACTGCCAGACAATAAGATTGTTTTTTTGGAAAGGGTAGCCCAATGAGGGGAGAAAAGAAACATAGCAGATGCTGCATTTTTGGACTCAGAGATACAGTATTTCATATCATGGTTCATAAAATGTTAATTACAATATTAGTTTTAAATGATTACAAAGACCCAGTCACCCAGGTTTGGCTAACAAAAGACTATAAACAAAAGGTGAGTTTCCCCTTGGCAATTGACCAGGTAAGGGAGGACAAAGTTAGCAAGGTGCCCCAAGGGGAAATTGGAGCTCTTGTTTTCATTTGACATTCTAATTAGAGATCTGGAGTTGAGGTGTATGTGTGTGGTGGGGGTGGAGGTGGGAGGGGTTGCGCGGGAGAGCCACTGACCCAAGCATGAAATCCGAGGCCGATTGTAAATTGAGAGGTGTTGCAAATCCCAGGGAGGACAGTTAGATAATGTGGATGAACCCTGAGGTTAAAAAATGTAGGGAAAAGTAACAGAAATGGAACTTTGTTTAGAGAAAAAGCAAATTGATCCACTGGAAGAAAAATAATCCAAAGCATACATATCCCAGAAGCAAATCAGCTTGGAGGGCAGCAAAGTCTAGAATTATCTAGGGAAATGAGAAGTGACAGCAAACCAAATAATAAGCAACACTTGTATCTCCAACTCTTTACCCATAATTGTGTATGACCGGAGAGGGAAAGCGACAGGGAGAAATACAATTGTGGGATATTACTGTCATAGAATCATAGATCTAGAGCTGAAAAAACAATTAGTTCAACAACTTCCCTCCTCTCTTATTTGATGTTGTTGTTTGCTGGTTTCAGTCATGTTTGACTCTTTGCAACCCCTTTTGGATTTTTTTTGTCTTTTTGGGGTTTTTTGTTTGTTTGTTGGCTAGGCAATGGGGTTAAGTGACTTGCTCAGGGTCACACAGCTAGCAAGTATTCTGTGTCTGAGGTCGGATTTGAACTCAGGTCCTCCTGACTCCAGGGGCGGTGCTCTATTCAGTGCACCACCTAGCTGCCCCTGCTTTTGGTGTTTTAGTAAGTGTCTGAGGTCAAATCTGAACTCAGGAGATGAGTCTTCCTGACTCCAGGCCCAGCACTCTAACCACTGTGCCATGAAAATAAGGAAATTGAGACCCAGGGAGGTTAAGTGATTTAGTAAACATCAGGGGGGAGATTTGAACCCAGGTCCTCTGACTTCAGAGCAGAGTGTAAGTTCTGCTATGCCACAGCTACCTCTGGTCATAGTCACAATGTTTATAAGCTTACATTTATAAAGTCTCTCTAAAACCATTAAAATAATTTATAAACATTGTGTCATTTGGTCTTCATTGCAATACCATGAAGTAGATATAATTGTTATACAAATTTTATCAATGAGAAAAATGAGGTTCTTAGAAATAAAGTGATTTGTCCAGGGTCATTGGGTGATGAGAATAAGTTTTATTACCTTAATAAGATAGTAGGAATAAATTTGTCAATCGAGCATAATTTGTGTTTTAGCTTCTATTTTGTTATGGAGCTGTTTTGAGTTCTGAAATAAGGTAAGCACTTGTATGATATGACGTCGTAAACATGTATGTATTCTTTAACAACTGATAAACATGTGTGGACCCTTCTATAAGACAGATTACCAATGAAAAATTATTATAAATAACTTTATCAGTAATTTATGTGACAAACTGCCAATCAAATTACATGTAAACAACTTGGGAACACACCTTGGTAAGTGTACAAAAACCCCACCTGAGACTCTAGCCCTCAGCCTGTTCCTAGGGCAAGACCAAGGCTGGCTTTTGGATTTCCTACACAGGACACACCCCTCAAGCTGTCTGTGGGTTGGAGGAAAGTGCTGATTGACAGCCCACCTTGGAGGGAGCCATAAGGCCTCTCTGGTTGGGCAGAGAAGGACCCTTGTCATAAGTGAGCCTGGTAAGAAAGAAGCCAATGGGAATCACTAGGACTCAGGTTGGGAAGGGGGGCAGCATTGTTCTTAAAGAAATTATGGAAATATTTTTTAAATCTATCCAAACACCCCCTCCCAGGAAAAGAACCCCTATCTAACGGTGGGTTTGTGTGTGTTTTTATGGTTGTCACTTGAGAAAAAAAAAGGTTCTAGAAATCTTGGTTATCAGAATACTCTCACCCAAACACCTTCCCCCTCAACACCTACCACCTTCACACTGATCAAGCTCTTCAGACCCTCAAGGTCAGAGTTCCAATTCTCTATAAAAGCATATTCTATAAGGAAAGAAAGGGGTATTTTCATGTATGCAGAGAGTCTCATCACATTATCAGTGTTCAGCTATCTGAGGTTGGCAGCCATCTCTACACTGTGCTGCCTCCACTAAGGCCATCATCCTTATACCTCCCCTCTCTCCCCCTGCTGGATCCTGGGCTCTGATAGGTGAGTTTTCACTTCATGTTGCCCACTACTCGAACTCTACAATATTCCTCAGCTCCACACCATGTCACACACATTTCTTTTTCTGACTCCTCTTTTTGAAATGTCTTCCCTCCTTACCATATAGACTCCTAAAGAGAATGAACTGTCTTGCTTGCTTGCATTTCTTTTCCTTGTGCTGAGCACCTTGCCTGGCACATGCATAGTAAGTACTCTATCCATCTCCCTCCCTCTCTCCCTCTGTCTCTCTCTCTGTCTGTCTCTGTCTTTCTCTGTCTCTGTCTCTCTCTCTCTGTCTCTGTCTCTCTCTCTCTGTCTCTGTCTCTCTCTCCCTCTCTCCTCTCTCTCTCTCCCTCTCTCTCTCTCTTTCTCTCTCTCTGTCTCTCTGTCTCTCTCCCTCTCTCCCCTCTCTGTCTCCCTCTCTCTCTATTTCTCTCTCTCTCTGTCTCTCTCTGTCTCTGTCTCTGTCTCTGTCTCTGTCTCTCTCTCTCTCTCTCTCTTTCATTCAGACCCTCAGAATAACAGCATGATGACCTCACCAGAAGACATCAATAGCTCAGTAGTGTCAGAGGTGACAGCTGTCCATCATATAACCATACATGCTTCTTGTGTATGGCCTACCATGTGTGATTCCTGTGTATGTCCATCTCTCTTACTGATGATACACATATTTATGGGACAGTGTTTCCCTAGGTTTATTAGACTGTTCTATTGCTTTTTGTCTCACCAGATATAACCTGGTTGCTCTGGCTCCACTCTCTCTGGGCTCCCATTTTATTTTACCACCACCCCACCTCCCCTGTACCCCCTCTACCCTTGGAAGATAACATTTTGCTCCCCTATGCCCAGTATCCTCCAGTCCTCTGAAGGGGTTAGAGAGTCTCCTCTCTGCCAATGACTTGAACTCCCAGTGATTGTGTTACCCCCAATTTCAAGAGTTGAATAACTAACATCCATGTTCCTTTTTGCCATCAAACATCACATTACCTTTTACAAAGGAATATTTACTTCAAAGATATAGCAAGAATAAACATACAAACATTTCCCTCCAACATTTCTGGGACATCAATTTCCCTATAACCACCTCAGTTTCTGAAGAGGTAAGGGGGATTAGGCCCACAGCTTAGCTCATTTCCTACAAAGCATTAGTCCCACCAAGTTCAAATCCAAAGCGCTGCTACCCAGAACCTTTGTTCCTCAAGGCCTCACTGAAAGGTTGGCTGAAATATGCTGCCTGGATCTCTGGATCCCCAGATCCCTGTGGTTCAAGGGACTGGAGACTCCATTCTCTTGATATAGAACAAAAAAAGAGGATAAAGAAAAAGGCCAATCAGTGCCCAAGACCTGTTTCTGGGGACCATGTGGCCTAAAGGAGAGGGGGGGAAGGTGGTGGCCCTCAGGGCCTCTCCCCCTTTCTCCTGATATCACTTGCTCTCAGTGAAAGAGCCCTTTCCCCCTCAGATGAAAATGCAGGAAAAGTCCAAACTATTCTCAGTCAGGCAGTTTTAAAGATGGAGATCATTTCAGTTACACAGCCAATGGAAAAAAAACGGCTCCCAACCATGAGTTAGGCCAACACAGATTGCTCATTCATGCTACAGTCTCCTGGAAGTAGGTCCCCAGTACCTTCCACGTGGATGATGCCGTAGTAGATCATTTGAGCATGTAATAAACCTCCATTGCATATGTTATTTCATTAAGTTTCTTTGTTTTGAACCAAAGGTGCTTACCGGCTGACCAGTAAAAGTAACTAGATTAGTAGGGCCTAGTAGACTAAGATCTTGAGTGCACATAGACCCAATACCTTGAACATGGGTTAGTTTATCTGGGAGGTCCTTGTGTGAGGGGGCTGCCCCAAGTGTTACACGGAAATGCCCACACTTTCAAATAATAAGCATTCAATAAAATCCATATAACACTGAACCTATAGTTGGCAGAATTCAACCTTCAATGAGCTCAAAGGCAATTCAAGATCCAAAAAAGTAGACGACTGTTGGAAGATATGCAAAGAATGTTCTCACTACTATCATATTAAGTTCAGCAGAATATGAGCTCATTTAGGGCAGGGATGTTTGTGTTTGTAATAATAATAATTAAAATAATAATAGGTATAATTTATATAACGCTTTAAAGTTTACAAAGACTTTAACATATCTAATTTGATTCTCATCATAATAATAACAACCATAATGTTGTCTGGTTGTTTCAATTGTTTCCAACTCTTTGTGACCCCATTTAAGGTTTTCTTGGCAAAGATATTGGAGTGGTTTGCCAGTTCCTTCTCCAGCTCATTTTACAGACAAACAAGGTCAAGTGACTTCCCCAGGGTCACACAGCTAATAAATGTCTGAGGCCAGATTTGAACTACAGTGCTCTAAGATTTATGACGATCTTAACATTATTTTATTTGATTCTCACAACATTCTTACCAAAAAGCTAAATTTGGGAGCTATATGTTAAATAATCCACCAAGAAGATGAATTAAATTCTCCTGCACTTCACTCTCTCTTCTCACTGGGACTTGTGTGCATAGGAAGCAGATGGGTGGCCTTTATTCAATTCTTGAAGTATTTGACAAAGCCCTACCGTGACAAAGCTGTCACCTCTGACAAACAAAAAATAAAAAAAACAGACACAAAACATCCTCTGCCCTCAAGGAGCTTACTTTCTATTGCAGTTATAAATTCTTGCTATCAGTATTGTCTCACTGTACAATCAGCATCCCCCAAGCTACTCTTAAGGACTCAAAGACAAACAAGTGGAATGAGAGGGAACAGAGGCAAAATTTTGTATTTGATTTAAAGTCTTAGGTGGCTGCTGCGACTGGCTCGTTTTGAACTTTGATAGCCTGTTTACTGGACAGAAGGAGTTGAGGTTGAGTACGAGGGGAAAATGGTAAGGAAATTGGATTCAAGTAGGTCCAGGCTGAACTTTCCAACAACAATAGACACATCCCTCTGGCTTCAGATAAGGTTGCTATGTCTTGGAACGCCAGGGTCTACAGAGGTGCCTGCGGAGGAATTAGATCTGTACAAAGGGTGCCTGGACCAAAGTGAAAAACAAACCAAACGATCCAGGCAAGTCTTCAGAACCTCCATTTCTACTGCATTCCACTGTCAACCGGGTCAGTGCCACTCACGAGGGGGCGGGGAGGGGGAGAGGCAGACGTAGCTGCTGCCACAGCGAAGACGGCAAGGTGAATGTGAAGCGGTCCTCTGCCTGTCACAAATAAAAGAAGAGATACTGGCATGAGAGCCTTGTTTACTTGGCGAGATGCACTCCGCTGTGTGTCCGTGAAAGGAAATCTGTGAAAAGATTTCCTATCAGACACCACCTCAAGCATAAGAAATTTTAAAAGGAGAGAAAAGCTTAGAAAGATATTGATTCACGTCTGGAAGGGATGTTAGAGTTCATCTAGACAAGGTCTCTCATTTACAAACGAAGAAATTAAGACCCAGAGAGGTTAAAAGCTTACCCAAGGTCACACAGAGCAGAGATTAGAACTCATATCATTTGATTCGAAATCCAGTGCTCCATCTGCTCTGTCAGGCTGTCTCCCTTACGTTTGCACACA
This sequence comes from Vombatus ursinus, assembly GCF_900497805.2. Taxonomy (NCBI): domain Eukaryota; kingdom Metazoa; phylum Chordata; class Mammalia; order Diprotodontia; family Vombatidae; genus Vombatus; species Vombatus ursinus. Next base: position 23,100,975 of record NW_020954572.1, on the reverse strand, counting down.
CACCATCATCCACCAAAGTCTTATTGTTGGCCTTTGTTGTTGTTGTTGTTGTTCAGTTCTGTCCAACTCTTCATAACTCCATTTGAGGTTTTCTTAGCACAGATACTGGAATGGTTTGCCATTTCCTTCTCCAGCTCATTCTACAGGTGAGGAAACTGAGGCAAATGGGATTAAGTGACTTGCCCAAGGTCACACAGTTAGTAAGTGTCAAAGGCCAGATTAAACTCAGAAGATGAGTCCTCCTGACTCCAGACCCAGCACTCTATTCCCCCATACCACCTAACTGCCTTTATTATTTGATTTTTAAAAATCATGGCTCTAGAAGGGGTCTCAGACACCATCTAGTCCAAATCTCATTTTCCAGATAAGAAAACTGTGGCCCAGGGTGTTAAGTGATTTGGCTAGGGTCACACAGTGTGAGAAAGGTAAATTAGCAATAATTAATTCCACGGCTGCCCTGAACAGGAAGGTGCCAGGATTCAATACTCAGCATGCTGACCTTCTACGTCCCATTGCATCAGCAACAGTCCATGATGTCTCCCTAAAGCTGACTCGCAGCTCTAATCCTGCTTCCAGCCAGCAGTCTGGCTCCATTATTCTATTTTCTTTCTTTTCTTTTTTGACTTTATGGCATTTTTTCCATTATTAAGTAAGAATCTTCAGTATAAATGCCTTTTTTTCTTGGAGAGGAAATTCCTGGGGGAAAAAAAAGTGTGGTTGTTTTTCATATGAAGGACATATTGAGTCTTCTTGTTTTCTTACAAAGTAGAGGTGAAGTTGGGTTGACTGGTTTTAAGCTGTGATCTTCAAGAAATAAACACTCTCAGTGCCACTCTCGGTGCCCATGGGAGATGGCCCATTGAAAAGGAGCCCTACTCCAGCATATCGGCTCTGGCTTTTGTTTATCTGCATAAGGCTCAGAATCGATACAACCACGAGGCAGGACTGAGAATTTAGCCTAGCCCTGGGACCATGAGTACAATGCCAGCCCTAAAATCCTCTGATCCTATGATGCCATGATCCTATGTTCCACCAGGTGCAGGAGAAAGCAACAAATCCGCAAGGCCAGGCAGGGCCTGGCAGATTGAAGTTTAACCTTAATCCAGTGAACACAAATGTAACCCTCATACTGCAAATGGGCAAAGAGACAGGAACGATATCTCCAACCTCATTTACCTGGTAGCTAGGAAACAGTTTCTGTAGCAATGCCAATTTACCGACCTAAATTCTCAGTGACCCTACTTGGTTTTTTTTTTAAACTAACCAGATTACATTCTTCAGATTCCTTTTCAATACAATTCAACAAATATTTCCTGAGTGCCTACTAGGTGCCTGGCCCTGTAATGAGATGGTTCACCCTGCTCAGTCACATGTCAATGTCATTTCAAGAGTCCTATTTGAAATGAGCAAACACACTTAAAGATTTAATCTCTGTGTAGTCTTCTCCCTTGATTTAAAGATCAAAAAGTGCCCAGAAATCTAATATATAGCGAGGTCTGGCTCCATGGTAAATTCTCAGTTTATAAATAGTTTGTATTCTAAGAGATTGTTTATATCAGTTATTTGGTATTATAGGATATAGTTTTCCACAGAAACATTAGAAATGGTGGTTGTCCAGCCAGGCTAGCCCATAAAAGCTTAATTAGTCAACAAGCATTTATTATGTGCCTGACACCCATGGTGTAGATGACACTATGGCATATATATAAATTTGGAACAAGCTGTCTCTGATTCACCTATGCTTGTCTTATACAAATTCCTTACATAGAAATAGACAATCTGAAATGACTGTCTGAGTATTGACCATTAGCCATTAGGAAAAGGAATTTCTATTATATCCATTTAGAATTTTCTTTCCTTTCTTCCTCCATTACCATTCCCCTTAGCTTGACCTTGCCCAGAACTGCCCCTCATCCTCACCCTATGCTCTTTCTTGCCTGATCCATGACTGGATTTCAGGTAATGTTAAGGGAGAAGAGGAGCAAAGAGGAAAAAGCAACCACACACATACACATGCACATACATACACACACACACACACACACATACACACACACTTCCCTTTTGCAATCTGGAGTTAATACTCATTCCAAAGACACTGGGATAAGGTTGAACTTTCCATCTATTAAAGTTCATAGGATTGTTAATGGCTCATAGGGATCTCAGAAGTCAGCTAATCCAAGCCCTTCCTTTGATATGGAATATGAGGTTCAAGGAAGCTAAGAGACAAGGAATGGTTTGCCAAGCTAATAATTAGCATAAATAAGAATTGAGCAGGCTTCAGTTTATTGTTTGTACAAATTCAAAGGGGCAGAGGGGGGTTACTAATATCTAATATCTAGTTTTCATAGTATACCCAGTACAATTTCTGTTTGGAAATATTTATTTAACATCTAATTTAAGGCCACATCTAGTAGCACATGCCTATTATCCCTGCTACTGGGGATGCTGAGGATTGTGAATCACTTGAGTTTGGAAGTTCTGAGCTGCAATAGGATTAAAACTAAACCGTATCTGCACTAAAGCAAGAACCAATATGATCATGATAAGCCGCTGGGAGTAGAGGGTCACCAGGTTGCCTAAAGGAGGTGAACCTGCTGAGGTAGGAAACAGAGCGGATCAAAGCTTTGTGTTGGTCAGCAGTGGTGTTAGTCCATGAAAGACTGGTGCTTGAGTGAGATAGAGAGAAAGAAGGAAAGAAGGAAGGAAGGAAGAAGGAAAGAAGGAAAAAAGGAGGGAAGTAAGGAAGGAAAAGCTAAACTGGTTGGTTTATAAAACCCACATTGAGTTTTAGTTTGACTATGTCTCATACCCACTAACATACTTTTACATTTTGACCTCATTCATGCCCCAAGCTCTGGGTTTACTTTCTTCCTATGTGGAGGCTACATCGAAAGCAGACATTTTTCATTTAGATGCATAGACTCAGACTTTGATATCTTCATCATTAGTCCCACTGATGGCAGCTTTTTTTAAGGTAGGCACTCAGACTCCTACATCTAGTCCCTTTTATTTCAAGCATTAGTAGAGCACTGGGGGCAGGGTAAAGTGGGGTGCCACCCTGAACACTTACCCTAGCAGTCACTGTTTCTCTTCTACCCAGGATCACCACCAGGATCCGTGCCTTTGGACACTCCTTCTCACACTTTGCCACTGTTCTCTTTCCCAGTTATTCACATTGTTGTTTTCCATACTAACTAGATCATCTCCAATTATTATTTACTCTTAAGAAAATACTCACCAACTCATATACTCCTCTTCTCCAATACCAGCATGTATCTTAAATATTCCCAAATCATAACTATGTGTTCCCTGACTATTTCTCATGCAGAGCCATTTGCCTTTTGCCAGCATTCTCAAACTTTGACAGGGTTCATAAAAGTAACAAAGGACCTATATTTCTTTACAACTGTTTTAAATTTCATATTTTTTTAGTAATTTAAACAGGCTTTTCACTCAATCCATTACTTTGGCATATACAAAGTTGGTTTCTATATTGCTGTTAGATAGCGGAAAGACCACTTGCTTTTTCAGCCATCCTTGAACTATGTGACCATTAATAAGTCATTTTATCTTTCTAGGGTCTTAGTTTCTACATCTATAAAATGTAAGAGTTAGTCTATCTAGTTATTAGGTAATTATTCTAAGGTCCCTACCAGCTCTAAATATATGTTTCTATGAAATTCAAGTGAATAAATGAACAGTCATTTATTAAGTGCTTACTATGCCTAAAACTTTCACTAAATGCTAGGAATACAAATACCAGCAAATAAAATAGTCCCTGCCCTCAATCAGCTTATATTCTAATGGGGGAAGACAACACATAAAAGAAGGTGGAGTATGCACTCAGAAAGCTATTTTTGGAAATGTGTGGTAATTTCATGGAAGTGTGGTTTCAGGCAAGAAAAATAAAAAGTTCACCTATCAGAGTCCATGGTCTCAGGAGCATAATCTAAGTTCCATTGGGAAGCAGATAAGGAGAATGGCCAAAACGCAGGAAGCATGTTTTGAAAATGGCTGGAAGCTACATACATGGTGGCCTGGATTTGGGCAAGATAAACCTTCTTACTGCTTAGAATCTATGCTTAATTCCATTATGGGTAGTGTGGGTGATCCATACAGGTACACAAGCATTCCTTCATGACCTTGAATAATCATAAGGTGGTTGTGTATATTCAACAAATCTAAGTAATGACTCATGAATTCAAATGGAAAAATTATTACCAGTTGCCTCAACAAACCAAAAGCATCATTCCAATTCTAATTCATTTTGGGCTAACAATGGTTTTTGCACAAGGCAGTTGTTTACAATAAGGAGCATAAAATGCATTCATTTAATCCCCTCCATCTCCAATAAAGTTGTCTTACACTTTTGTGGTCTCGGCAATGCCATCCCCACAAGGACCACATGTCTGGAATGACAGAGATGTGAAATCAACTCCTGAGGCTGACTGCTGTGACAACACTGGCTTAGCAAAGACAGCAGACATTTGGTTTTCCAATCTGGCATTGCAACATGATTCTCCTTCCCATAGTTTGGGGCAAAAAAAACTACCACAGGTAAATGTGGATGAAAACTTCTCTGACATTCTTTAGTAAGAAGAAACTAACAGACACACATTGGTGATATTGGCAGCATCCTTAAACAGATGCCAAAAAGAACAGTGGAAATTCCAGCCTAGAGTCAATTCTGAGGCTCAGCTCTTTCTTTAGAATCCATGATTGGTGAGAGAATGAGAGATCAGGGCACAGTCTGGAGTTCACATTAAGGTTCATTTATTGTGTTTGTTTATCTCAATTTTCTATCTTTTAGGAATAAGAGCACAGGCAACGGTTTTGGAGATGCAGACTAAGCTTTTTAGGAGTATTGGTACCAATGTGCAACTACTCTGTCCACAATAATGCTCTTGATATAGCTCATTTGTGCCTCCCACAATTTCTGAATGAGTCCCCTGGATCTTAATAGTCTGTGGTTCAGTCTGCGGGCTCTTTCTAAATATAGTGCAATCATAAGTCATTGAACTTCTCTCTCCAAATTAGTGTCTCTAGCATTATTTCTCTCTCATAGACTGATAACTCATTTCTTTTTCTTTTTCTTCTTCTTCTTCTCCTCCTCCTTCTTCTTCTTGGGGCAGGGTTGGAAAAAGAGGAAAATAAGCATTTATTAAGCACCTACTATATGCCAGGCACTACGCTAAATGCTTTACAAATATTATCTCATTTAATCCTTACATCCATGTGAGGTAGTTAGTATTATGATCCCCATTTTATGGTTGAGGATTTGGGTCTATGCTGGGAGGGAAGCTGGGAGGAAAGAGGAGTCTAGGATAAGATAGTTCTGAAAAATACAAACTGCAGGTTTCTAGTAAAGGCTTTTATTAAATATGTAAAGATATAACAAATTTGATAGATGCAAAAAATGTAATACTTATAACTATGAATGTGAATGGGATGAACTCACCTATAAAATGAAAGAAAAAAATAGATTAGAAATCAAAACCTAACAATATGCTATATACAAGAAATACACTTAATACAGAAAGATTCATACAGAGTTAAAGTGAGGGGTTGTAGCAGGAATTATCTTAACTCAGCTGAATCTAGAAAAGGAGTAACTTTTAATTATTCCAAAGAGGATAAAGGTTAAAATAAATATAGTCAGAAAAGATAAACAGGGAAACTAAATTATTCATAAAGGCAGCTTAGGTGATGAAACAATATCATAATATAGCATCCAATGACTTAAAGGAGAAGAAGACCTAGGCCAAGTGTTCTTAACCTTTTCTGTTTCATGGGTCCCCTTTAGCAGTCTAATGAAGCCTATGGACTCCTTTCTCAGAGTAATGCTTTTCTAAATGCAGAAAATAAAAATTTAAAATATTTAAATATTTAAAATATTGCAAAATATTACCAAAAAAAAACCCCCAAACACTAGTAAAAATAAAGATGCCATTTTTCCATCCAAATCTGTCTGAAATTTATTCATGGACACCAAGTAAAGAACTCTTGACCTAGACAGTACAACTAAGTGGCTATTAGTTCATACAAATAATGAATCTTGCAAATTGGTCGCATTATTCAAATTCACACTGCATCTTTCCATTAGACTGGAACCAAATGGCATATCTTACATGATTTTAACTTCAAATACTATGAATCTGAATTCATGTAACCAAGACAATAATTGCCAGTGTTTTCAATACCTCTCATGTAGCCTCAAATAAATCTAACCAAAAGATAAAGCGGAAAAAAATTAAGGTTTTGAATAGAATATTAAGAAAAATAGTTTTGACAACTATTAAATAGGAATAATGAGGAATATAACTATTTTTCACAATGGTATTATACCTTTATACAATTGATCATATGCTAGTACATAACTAATAAAGCAAGATTAAACACACCCTTTACTAACTATGCAATGATAAATTACTTCATTGGTGTTGGAACTGCTCATTCCAATGTCGTCTATTACTTAGTAGATAATTTTAGGGTTGCCTGAGGCTCAGTTTAGTAAACTGTCTATAGTCACATTGCTATCAAATGTCAGGTTGGAGCACAAGTTTCATAAAGGATGGGTAGGAGTTCATTAAGTGGAGCAGGGAACATTCCAGATATGAGTAAAGTCAAATTATGAGAAATATCATGGTATTTTTTCCTACAATGAACTGCCTTGGCTATTGAACAAACCAAAGACCCGATTTTTGGAACTGGGTTGTAAGGCAAGGGTTTGGTTACAAGGAAGACAACAATTCAGCTACTAGAACTTGAATATAAGATCAGATTGGGGCTGCCAACAAAACTGACTTGCTTTTGATCTTGAACTATCCAGTTGATCCACATCCTTATATTTCCCCTGCCAAAGAGTGAAATTGATCAGAGCTGAATTTAGGCTATAACTGGTTTCTGTGTAGCCTCAGCCAAGTTATTCCAGGAGCATTGTTGCCACTTGCTGCTACGTATATGACATCTTGATGGATTCTATGGGATGCTTCAATCTTAGAAGTACTAAATTTCCAATGATTGGACAGTAGCCATATCTATGTTTGCCATTCTAAAAATTATCATAGCTTCAGAGTATGTACAAAACACTACTGTGACCCTAATCTTTCAAAACAAACCACTCTTGTCACCAATCTATTGCTCACAGAGTAAAGTTCAAATTCCTTTGCCTGGCATTCAAAGCCCTCCAAAAAATGGTACCACCTTACCTTTACAACCTTATAATGTTTTCCTCTATATGTTCCAGACAAACCAGACAAACTCTATCCCCCAAAATGTCCTTAACTTTCCTACTTCTTTGACTTTGTTAATTCCTGAAATGTCCTCCTTCTCCCTCCACCTGTTAAAATACTACCCGCATTTTAAACCTCAACGCAGATGCCAGCTCCTCTGTGAAGCCCTCCCTTATCTTCCCAGTCAATAAGGAATTTTTCTTCTGTGGACTTATATATATGGCTTTTATCTCTCTAATAAACTGCTAGTTCTTTAAGGGAAATTGTATGTGCCTTATCTGAACTTTGTATTTCCCCAGAACCACACGTAATGCACTGTACAAAGAAGTGCTTAATAAATGTTTATTAGATTTAATTTAATTTATTTGACTCAAACCCAATCACCAACTTCAGGGCCCCTGCTACTTATAAGAAACAAGGGAATAATCATTTATTTAGTACCTATTTCATGCCAAGTACTGTGATGTTACAAATATTTATACAAATATTTGATTCTCACAACAACCCTGAAAGGCAGGTGTTGTTATTTCCATTTTACAGTTAAGGAAACTGAAGCAGACAGAGGTTAAGTGACTTGCCCAGGGTCACACAGTTAATATGTATCTGAGGCTAGATTTAAACTCAAATCTTCCTGACTCTTGGCCCAGTGATGTAATCACTGCAACCTATTTGGTTAACGACCATTTATTTGGATTAATTACTGTCCAATGAAAGACGCTGAATGGATTTGAAGTTTTTGGTAGAAAGATTCCTCATATTATAACCATGATGCTTAATATTTATTCAATACTTTTCATTCACAGTCCTCGATTTATACAAGCTTCTCATTAATCCCTCAAACATGCTAGCGAACTAAATAGAAGTGTTCTCATTTCACAAATCTGTCACTAAATAGTGGTATGACTTTATATTTGGTTAGCAATTCAAAAAGGTGGGGTGCCTTTTTTTCCTGGAGAATATGTCTTCTAAGGACGATTGACATATTTAAATTGGAAACTTAAAATAAGTGTTGTCCTAGTGTTGAGAGTACATGAAGTAATTGGATGGATATTCAGCATTTGCCAAAGAATGAGTGGCTCAAAGGCTCATTTCTCAGAATTTGATTCCCAAGGATAGGAGGGACAAAATGTTTTCCAATGCCTGGATGGTAACGAATTTATAAAATGCTGTGAAATCCTGGAGGGAGATTTCCTTTTATTTGCTATTTCTCAAATTACAGAAACCACAGGGAAATCTCAACCATAACTTTGAAGTCATCTGCTACTTGGCTTTATTTTTCTGATAAGTCAAAGACTTACGTTGCAAAAGAAAGAAAAGCTTCAGACCCATGAGATTGTACCCACTCTTTCTATGGTTTGTCTGTTAACACAAGTACGTGATGTGTCTAGTGTTATTTCTCCATTTGAATGCATTCCTCACATCAAACCCAACTTCCATTTGCCAGACCCACAATCTGGCTAACCCTTAATATGTGGGCAATCTTGAATGACAAATCTAAAGAAATTCCCATGGTTTAAAGTATTCTCTTAAAAATAAGATACTAAATAATTTTTTAAAGATGAAATTAAAAAAAATAAAGTATTCCCTTGGGTGGGATCTACTTCCATGAAAATTCCAGTTTGCATTCTGTAAATTTTTAAATACTTTTCTCTTTTGAATTGAGAAGGCTTAGGTTTTAAAGAATATACCTTCAAAGCAAAAGGCCCACAATGCAGACTTGATATATAAGGTATATATTATTTGGCTAAAAAGGTCATAGGATCATGGATTTAGAGCCAGAAGCATACTTAGAGGACATTGATCCAATCCCTCAGTTGAAGAATTTTTTTTAAATAGCATTTTATTTTTTTCCCAATTGCATAAAAAACTATTTTTGATATTTTAAAAATTTTTCAGGTCCAAATTCTCTCCCCCTCTCCTTGCCCACCCCCATTCCTGAGATAGTAAGCAATATGATATAGGTTATACAAAAGCAACCATGCAAAATGTATTTCCATATTAATCAAGTTGTGAAAAAACCCACAGACCAAAAAGAAAGTATGAAAAAAATTAAGAAAGTAAAAATATAGCATTCTTCAATATGCATTCAGACTCCACCACAGATTCCACCAGTTCTTTCTCTGAAGTTGGATAGCATTTCTATCATGAGTCCTTTGTATTTGTCATGGATCATTGTGTTGCTGAGACGAGCTAAGTCATTCATGGTTGATCATCACACAATGTTTCTGATACTGTGTGAAAGGTTTTCTTGGTTCTGCTCATTTCACTTTACATTAGTTCATACAAGTCTTTCCAGGTTTTTCTTAAATCTGCCTGCTCATCATTTCTTAAAGCACAATAGTATTCCATCACAATCATATACCACAACTTCTTTAGCCATTCCGCAATTGATGGACATCCCCTCAATTTCCAATTCTTTGCCACCACAGAAAGAGCTGCTATAAATATTATATGATATAAATAATATGCTTTACACCTGTTATCTCATTTGATTCTAACAACCCTGAGAGAAAAGTACTATTATTATTACCTCCCTTTTACAGATGAGAATAATAGAAACAGAGGCTAAGAGAGGGGGTTCAGAATCACACAACTAGAGTCTGAAGTAGGATTAAACTCAGGTCTTCCTAACTCCAAGTCCAGCACTCTGTCCATTTCACTAAATAGTTGCCTTGTTTTAGGGATACAGGGGATCTTAGAAGCCATTCACTCTAATCTCATTTTAGAGAGGAAAAACTGAAAAGCATAATTTTTTTATTAATTTATTTATTTTTAGTTTTAAATTTTTCTCTCCCTCCCTCTCCACCTCCCTCACCAAGATGGCATGTAATCGGATATAGGCTCTACATATACATTCCTATTAAACACATTTTCATATTAGTCATGTTGTAACCAATAGGAGGAACCATGAGAAAGAAACAAAACAAAGCAGAAGAAAAAAAAGAAAAAAACAGCAAATAGTATGCTTCAATCTGCGTTCAGACTCCATAGTTCTTTCTCTGGATGTGGATAGCATTTTTCATCATGAGACTTGTGAAGACATCTTAGATCCTTGCATTGCTGAGAAGAGCTAAGTCTATCAAAGTCAGTCATCACACAATATGGCTGTTACTGTATACAATGTTCTCCTGATTCTGCTCACTTCACTCAGCATCAGTCCATACAAGTCTTTCCAGGTTTTTCTTAAATCTGCCTGCTCATCATTTCTTAAAGCACAATAGTATTCCATCACAATCATATACCACAACTTCTTTAGCCATTCCCCAACTGATGGACATCCCCTCAATTTCCAATTCTTTGCCACCACAGAAAGAGCTGCTATAAATATTTTTGTACATGTGGGTCCTTTTCCCATTTTTATGATCCCTTTGGATTACAGCCCTAGAAATGGTATTGCTGGGTCAGAGAGCACTGCACATTTTTATAGTCCTTTGGGGATAGTTCCGAATGGCTCTCCAAAATGGTTGGATCAGTTCACAACTCCATCAACAATGCATTAGTTTTCCAATTTTTCCATATCTTCTCCAACATTTGTCATTTTCCTGTTTTGTCATGTTAGCCAATCTAATAGGTGTGATGTGGTACCTCAGTCAATTTGATTTGCATTTCTCTAATAATTTAGAGCATTTTTTCATAAGATTATAGATAGCTTTAATTTCTTCATCTGAAAGCCACCTGTTCATATCCTTTGACCACTTATCAGTTGGGGAATGACTTGTATTCTTATAAATTCAACTTAGTTCTCTATATATTTTAGAAATGAGGTCTTTATCAGAGACACTGGTTGTAAAAATTCTTTCCCAGTTTTCTGCTTACCTCTAATCTTGCTTGCATTGGCTTTGTTTGTGCAAAAACTTTTCAATTTAATATAATCAAAATTATCTATTTTGCATTTCATAATGAGAGAAGCATAATGTTTAAGTGACGTGCCTAAAGTCCCACAGATAGTAAATGAAAAAGCTGGGCTTTTAACCCAGATTTTCTGATTCCAAATCCTATACTTCTTTGATTGTACCATGCTATAAACATTGATCTACTCCAAAATAAATAATAATAACTGACTTATATGATATCATAATGATAACTAAGCAGTCTACACAAGTCACCTTAGGAAGGCATAAAAAGTCAGCAATAATGAATTTGGAATCAGGGGATCTAGATTCAAATCATGACTCCTCCCCTTGCTATATTCGGGATGTTGGACAAGTCACTCATCCTCTCTGGGTCTCAGTTTCCTCATCAGTAAAAAGAAAGGAAGAGTCTTCCAGCTTGAGATCTAGGATTCTATGATCTCATCTGATCCAAACAACAACCTTGCAACATTTGGGAATGGTAATTTTCATTTTAAGATGAGGAAACTTAGGTTCTCGGGATAAATGACTTGAACATAATCATATGGTTAGTCACCACGGAAATAGCAGAATTTGAATCAAAGTCTTTCTTGACCCTGAGCTCAATAAGCTATTCACTATGCCAGGTAGGGCAGCCAAGAGGCATAGTGGAGAGAGTTGGGAGTCAGGAAAGACCTGAATTCAAATCTAGCATCAGATGCTTACTAGCTATGTGACCCTGGGCAGGTCACCTAACTTCTGTATTCTTCAGTTTCTTCAACTGCAAAATTGGGATAATAATAGCACCAATCTCACAGGGTCATTGTGAGGAACAAATGAGATAATAAATGTAAGGCACTTGGTACAGAGCCTGGCACATAGTAGGCATCATCATCATCATCATCATCATCATAATGCTTATTCCCTCTGTCTGTCTCTTCCTTCCCCTATGTCATGCTACCTCTACAAAATGATTAAGATGAGATTTTTAAAACTTTTACAAAAATGTCTTCTTTTAAGAACTATATGAATAGTCACTAATGCTAAAGTGCCTACAGACTAAATAGGGAAACTGAGATCAGAGCTAAAAAGAGAAGGAAACACATTAAGCTACTTCCTTAGTCATTGTTGTCTTTGAGAAGTTTTAAGTTAGCTATCAAACAGGAACTCCAGCTTTCAGCATGTGGGAAAAGAGCAATGGTAATTGTTGGGAAGACCCTGTGTTGGCTTTCCTCCTGTGGATGTTGAATGTGGCCCACCAGTGTGTGTGACTGGGGGTGAATTATGGCATGTCATGTACTGTGATTTTGCTGGACACCTGTGCTGGAGTGGGGGGAGGTATGTGTGAACAGGAGGTGAGGAGGAAAGAAGACAGCTCCCCAGGAGGACAGATCTGTGAGGACATGGGGATTCAGGTTCATCTTAGGTTATATATCTGTCTAAGCATGCTAAGACTCCTTCCTGTCCCCCTATGAGTATATTTGAAAGCACTCCAGACATTACCTTTCCATTCACAGAGTAATCACCCTTCCTTTCTGCTAATTATCCTAGTTAAATGCTGCCTCTCATTACATCCATGTTACTTCCACTGTAGCTGAGCAAAGAGGGTATGTGATTCACTCAAGTTGTCATAAAATGATGCTGGTTTTGATGAAGAAATTGCAGGAGATAAACTGTCTTTTGCCAACATTTTATGCCATTTCCTCCAGAATGTTATTCAACCAACTCTTTACTGACCCCCACCTCCTTTGATCACTGCTCTGATCTCCATTTCACAACTCCTGTCTAGTCTTCTGAACCTGGTGACATTGGTGAACTCTTGGCTTCCCCTTGGCACTGAATTTTGGTTACCTTCTCAGCCTAGACCACATTGCTTTCCCCCATGTGAGTTCTCTTCTTTGTATTATTCACCCTTAATTACCTACTCTTACAGCCTTCATCCCCATAAAGAATGAGACATGACTCCTCCATACTTTGGAAAAGGTAATATAATTACTCATAGAGTGGTTTCATTTCTTCCCTTCACCTTTGCAGTTCCTTTTGGCTTTCTTAATTACCATGCTAACATGAAGACTAGTTTAAAAGAACTCAAAGAATGACTAAATTTTAGTGAAACAAAATTAAATGCCTAAAATTTTAATTTTAATTAAATTAACTTTTAATGTGTTGCTCAAAATATGACTTCATCTCCCTGGGCCTCAGTTTCTTCATCTGTAAAATGAGCAGGGGGATTTTATGAAAATTAAGGACACTTCTAACTAACTAATCTGCCTTTCAAGGATGCACTTGTACATTTTTAATTTAATTCAAAATATTATTAAATACCCTCTTCCAGCTATTCAAAGTGAAAACAATGCTGATATAGGCTAATCCATGACAACACTTTCATGTACTTCTAGATTAGGGTAACCTGAGGTCTATGAATTTTTTAATATATAATTTCACAGCTATAGTTCAATAGAATTGGTTTCCTTTGCAACTTCTGCATTTTATTTTATGAATTCAAAAATATGATTCTGAGAAAGAGTCCACAGGCTTCACCATGATCCAAAAAAGGGTATTTTTCATTCATATTCCAACATAATAGGAAAAGGTAGAGGAGAAAGAAAGTATATCTGAATTTACACTGTAAAACCAAGTGGTACCTAAAATAGCCTACCCAGATGACCTCTGACCTTCAGGATGGAATAGTGGATAGGACTTTGGACTTGGAGTCAGGAAGACATGGGTTCAGAAACAGCCAGTAAACTAGCTGAATGACCCTAGGCAAGTAACTTAAACTCTGTGCCTCAGTTTCCTCATCTACAAAATGAGGAAATTGGACTTGACCTCTAAGGGACCTTCTAACCACAAATCTACAATTCTATGTCCATCTTCTTAACATGGAAACAGTTCATTAAAAGTTCATTTTTCTTCATCATACTTTTTCTGCCATATCTATCTAACTGAGGGTAGAGGCCAGCTTCCTTTTAACTGTTTACAATTCAGCTAAATAATATGAGAAGTGCTGATGCCTCTGCTGGGTGGTGAGCAGATGATCCTTCAGTCTAGGAGAGCACGCCATCTGCAACACTGCCCTGCCCAGACCTGCCCAATATTCCCTCCTTAGCCAGGCAAGGAAAGGCACGTTGGTAGAAGCTATGTTTTCTTGCACAATATCATTCAAGGTTATTTACCACATGCCATCCAGCCAGATCTGTGGTTAGGGTATTTTTTTCTGTGTCTGTTTTGGTTTTCTTGCCTTTTTATTTTTTTAACTTATTCTGTTACAGAGAAATTCATGTTGTTTTTGGAGCCCATAAAATCACGTTTTCTGAATTACATATATTTTGACAGAATCCAAATGAAATTCCCCTACAGGCTTAATACAGTATAACTGTTCTCTAGACCCTTTATCTTCAAAAATCAGTGTTTTTCTGAGTGGGTTAGTATTAGGGTAAGGAATGGAAGTTAAGCAGAGAACCCTAAGTCCAGAAAAAAAGAGAGATCCATTTTAATCCATGTTCTCCCTATTGCCAACACCTGCCTTCTCCAATAAAGTGGGTCCCATGCATATGTCAAAAATCATACACAGTTCCTTGAACGATGTGACAGCTGAAAAACCTGGGAAGACTTGAATGAGCTGGCACAGAATGAAGTGAGCAGAATCAGGAGAACTATTTATATCAAAATAATGACATTGTAAAGGTAAACAATTTTGAAATGCTTAAGAACTCCGATCAGCACAATGACCTGAAATCAAGTGTCTTTGGTGTAGCACATATATTTGTTTATTGTCTTCAGAGAGAAAGCGCATAGACTGAAATCTATTCACACCAAAGTATAGGCAATGATTAGAAGCCAAGTGTCAGAGACTGATAATAGATTCTTTACTATAAGATAGAGGCATTTAAACACTGGGCCCACTCAATTTTTTTCTAGAACTATCCCTGTTTATCTTCAACTAGGTATGAATACATAGAAATCCTAAGTGGAAGTACTTTTGTTGCATGTGAAATATCCCAGATTGGTCAAATCCCTCCAAACCATCCCCCAGAATTCTAAGGCAGCTCTGAATTCTCTAGGTCCATAAACTTTTAGGGCAAGAAAGGATCTCAGAAGTCCAAATCAAGGATTCCCTCTTCAAGAGGCTACAGAGGTGACACCCATGCACATAGAAGATGAATTAAGTGGCAGCTGAGGTATCTCTGAACTCTGAGATCCTATGATTCCCCCAAAATGGCAATCCATTCTTCACATGAAAACCTACAGTGACAAGAAATCCATTATTTTCAAGACAGCCCATTTTATTCCTTGGCAGCTCTAACAATTGGGAGGGGTTTTTTTCCCTTTATATTGAGCCAAAATTTGACTCTCTGCAACTTCCATACCACATCCCTAGCTCTACTCTTTTGGACTAAACAAAACAAGTCCCTCTTGCATATATCCCCCTTCAAATAGGTTAAGACAACTGTGGGTTAAGAAAAGCCCCCACTGTATTTTCTCTCTTAAGACTAAATATCCCTGGTTCTTTCAACAAATCACCATCTGGAATGGATTCCTACCCTCTTGAGGTCCTGAACAACTCCTAGATGCACTCCCAATTTGTCAGCTGCCGTATTAAAATGTGGCATCCAAAATCTAAGCATTCTGAGCTCAGAAAGATAAATTAAGCAAACCACTAATGAACTCCCAAAGGAGAAAAAAACAGCCTCCCATTTCAGATAGATTTACAAGCATAGTCTATTAAATGTTTAAAGAATGACTATTCTTTTTTTTTAAAAGTTACACGATAATTTTATTATATATTTAAAAGGAACAGCAAGTTGTACACAATAGATTTGCAGTTTCATGTACAATCATCTTTTTTTCTATTCTACTATGTTATGGAAATGCTTATTTTATTTCTTAAGTTCGTAATAAAATAAATTTAAAAAATTTTATGGTAATATTTATTTTTTTGTTTTCAACATTTACTTCCACAAGATTTTGAGTTCCGAATTTTCACCCCATCTCACCTCTCCCCCCACCCCAAGATGGCATAAATTCTAAATACCCCTTCTCCTAGTCTGCCTTCCCTTCTATCTCTCCCCCCCCTCTCTCTACCCCCCTTCTCTTATCCCCTTCCCCTTCAATTTTCCTGTAGGGCAGGATGGATTTCTGTACCCCATTTCCTGTATTTCTTATTTCCCAGTTGCATGTGAAAACATTTTTTTTAAACATGTGTTTTTAAAACTTTGGGTTCCAAATTTTCTCCCTTCCTCCCTCCCCACCCACCCTCATTGATAAGGCAAGCAACTAAATATAGGTTATATATGTGCAGTTATGCAAAACACTTCCATAGTAGACATGCTGTGAAAAACTAACTCTATTTCCCTTAATCCTATCCCGCCATTTATTCTATTTATTTATTCTATTTATTTCTATTTATTCTATTTTTATTCTATTTATTCTTTTTTTTATTTATTCTATTCTTTCTTTTGACCCTGTCCCTCCTCAGAAGTATTTGCTTCTGATTACTCCCTTTCCCAATCTGCCCTCCCCTCTATCATTCCCCTACTCTCTTGTCCCCTTCCCCCGCTATTTTACTGTAGGGTAAGACAGATTTCCACACCCAATTGGGTATGTATGTTATTCCCTCCTTAAATCAAATCCCATGAGAATAAGATTCACTCATTCCTTCTCACCTTCCCCCATTTCCCTTCCACTATAAGAGCCTTTACTTTTCTGGTTTTGTTTTTTTTTTTTTTTTGTGGGATAATTTATCCCGTTCTACCTCTCCCTTTCTCCTTCTCCTAGCATATTCCTCTCTCACTCCTTAATTTTATTCTCCAGATATGAGACATTTCCAACTCACCCTGTGCCCTCTATCTATCTATCTATATCTATATATACACACATATAATTTTTTCCCCTCCAACTACCCTAATACTGACAAAGGTCTCATGAGTTATAAATATCATCTTTCCATGCAGGAATGTAAACAGTTCAACCTTAATAAGTCTCTTATGATTTTCTCTTTCCTGTTTACCTCTTCATATTCCACTCGAGTCTTGTATTTGAAAATCAAATTTTCTATTCAACTCTGGTCTTTTCATCAAGAATGCTTGAAAGTCCTCTATTTCACTGAATGACCATTTTTTCCCCTGCAGGATTATACTCAGTTTTGCTGGGTAGGTGATTCTTGGTTGTAATCCTATCTCCTTTGCTCTCTGGAACATTATATTCCATGCCCTGCAGTCCCTTAATGTAGAAGCAGCTAAATCTTGTGTTATTCTGATTGTGTTTCTACAATACTTGAATTGTTTCTTTCTGGCTGCCTGCAATATTTTCTCCTTGACCTGGGAACTCTGGAATTTGGCTACAATATTTCTAGGAGCTTTCCTTTGGGGATGTCTTTCAGGAGGAGATCGGTGGATTCTTTCAATTTCTATTTTGCCCTCTGGTTCTAAAAGATCAGGACAGTTTTCCTTGATCATTTCTTGAAAGATGATGTCTAGGCTCTTTTTTTGATCATGGCTTTCAGATAGTCCAATAATTTTTAAATTCTCTCTCCTGGATCTATTTTCCAGGTCAGTTGTTTTTCCAGTGAGATATTTCACATTGTTTTCTAATTTTTCATTCTTTTGGATTTGTTTTACAGTGTCTTGATTTCTCATAAAGTCACTAGCTTCCAATTGCTCTATTCTAATTTTTAAGGAAGTATTTTTTTCAGTAATCTTTTGGACTTCCTTTTCCATTTGGCCAATTTTGCTTTTTAGGGCATTCTTCTCCTCATTGGCTTTTTGGACTTCTTTTGCCATTTAGGCTATTTTTTAGGGTGTTATTTTCTTCAGTATTTTTTGGGTCTCCTTTAGCAAGCTATTGACTTGTTTTTCATGATTTTCTTGCATCACTCTCAGTTTTTCCTCTACTTCTCTTACTTGCTTCTCAAAATCCCTCTTGAGCTCTTCCAAGGCCTGGGACTGATTCATATTTTTCTTGGAGGCTTTGGATGTAGGAGCTTTGGCTTTATTGTCTTCTTCCGGTTATATGTTTTGATCTTCCTTGTCACCAAAGTAAGATAATATAGTCTGACTCTTTTTGCGCTGCTTACTCATGATCCTGGCCAATTACTTGAGTTTTAAACTCTTTGTTATGGTAAAAGTCTACTTCCAATGTGAAGAGTGTACTGTCCCAAGCTTCGGGGGTTTGTACAGATGTTTTCAGAGGTACCTCTAGGGACCTGTATATTTTCATTTCTTCCAAGGTGGTATGATAAGGGGCGAGGTGTTTTCTTTCCACCACTACAACAAGCTCCACCACACCAGCGTTCCTCCTCGCCCCAGGACCGCCCCTCAGAACTGTGACCCAGATCCAAGCACCGGTAAAGCAAGAGATTTCTGCCTCAGCACTGGCAAAGAGATCTCTGCAATCCCCCTCTGATCAGCCACTCGATTTCCCCTCAGTCTGTGGGGCTGCACTCAAGACTTGCAGCTGAGACATAGCTTCTCTCTCACCGCAGTCACAGACTTTTCCCACCGACCTTCTAAGTTGTCTTTGGAGTTCAGGGCTTGAGAAGTCTGGAAACCACCACAGCTGCCCATGACTCAGTCCTCTGAGGCCTACTCCACGTTCTCTGCGGCCTGCACGCCCACACCGAACTGCACTCCTCTCCCCACCCAGCGCGATATACCTTTCTGACCAACCATCCAGGCTGTCTTTGGCTGGAAATTTGTTTCACTCTGTCTTTTTGTGGGTTCTGCTGCTTCAGAATTTGTTTAGAGCCATTTTTTTAGGTATTTGGAGGGCTTTGGGAGAGAGCTCAAGACAGTAACTGCTTTTCCTCCACCATCTTGGCTCCACCCCCAAGAATGACTATTCTTTATGCTGTATAAACTTTTCAAAAATAAAGACAAAACGTACTTTGATGGTCTTTTTCCATGAGACAAAAAATGATTCTGATATCAATGCAGGGAAGGATATATAGCAGAGAAATAGACTGATAGGCCACTATTGTCAATACCAAATAAATATGTATTATATACACACATATAAACTATACATATACATATATATACATATATACACACATATATATGTATATATGATAAATAAATAGAGTATGTGTATCTGAAAAAAATCTATAGGACCAGTAATGCAAGGATGGTTCAATGTTTTTAAAAATTAAACTAATAGCATAATTAATATTTCTACAAACAAAAATAAATATCTACAGGGTGAATTCTTAACCAAACATGAGACAGAGGTAATCATAAAAGACAAAAAAATCTATCATTTCAATTATATGAAATTGAAAAGCTTTTTATGAATAGCAATGTAATTATGCTGACTGAATAAAAATTCCTTACATCATAGATGTCAGATAAGCATCTGATATCCAAGATATCTAGGGAATTAATATAAATATATGTCTTAAGGCAGAGATAGAAGAAACTCCTGAGGAAGGTCTTAGCGTCCCATCCCCAAGTCCACTCTACACCTGGGGCTTCTTGTCTCACTTACAAGCAGTTGAACAAAAAAAAAATCACCAATGCTATAATTAGGCAGAAGAAGAAGAAGAAGAAGAAGAAAGAAGAAGAAGAAGAAGAAGAAGAAGAAGAAGAAGAAGAAGAAGAA
>NW_020954572.1:23071810-23081302 GCF_900497805.2 Vombatus ursinus | reverse complement strand
AAGAAGAAGAAGAAGAAGAAGAAGAAGAAGAAGAAGAAGAAGAAGAATCAATGGGTTTTCATTAATTTCCCACCAGGAGTCTTCATCCAAGTCCAAGAACACTGCCCACTGCCTAGTGTAAAGAGATTCCTCCTAAGACTCCAGGCCAGCCCAGATGATGCCTTTAAGAGAAATCATCCAAGTCCCCTCTCCTCCACCTCCCTCCATGCATCTACAGGGTAAGGTCCCTACTCACCATGTATATTTTGCTCAGAACACCCTTCCAACTTCCCCACCAAATTGCACTTAATAAAAAGCTGCAATCACTACTGTAAGTTATATTGGTCAGCTCTCTCTCTCTCTCTGTCTCTTTTCTCTCTCTCTCTTTCAAACAAGCTCTAAGCCACAAACAACTTACGAACCTAAAACATTTTCTAATGGACAAGTGGTCATAGGACATAAGTGAAAGGTTTTCAAAAGAATTATAAACTATTACCAACAATATGAAAGACTAATTCCAAGTCACTTATATTAAGAGAAATACACAGTAGAACAACTCTAAGGTTAAACTTAACACTCAGCAAATTGGTGAAGAGTTCAGGAAAGATAGACACACTGGAATGCTGTTGATGGCACTAGAAAAATAGCCTATCCAATCTAGGAAGGAATTTGAAAATGTGTTACTAAAGTGAATAAAAAGTACTTTCCCTTTTATCTGGTCTTCCTCCTGCTAGGCATATATCCCAACTGACCCTAAGGGTCAATTACAGAAAGAAAGGTCCCCATATAAATACAAATATTATTGCAGAACTTTTTTGTAGAATCAAAGTACTGGAAGAAAAAAAGATGTTCATAATTTGAACGATGGCTAAACAGATTCTGGTACATCAATGTAATGGAATATTACTATTAGAAATGTTCTATAAGAAGTAACGAATGGCTTACAATGTAAATTTGGAGTATACCTAACAATGGGTGATAAGAATATATCTGCCAGGAGTCTTGAAAATCTCATTTTAAAAAGAGCATTAAACAAAAAAGGATGTGAAAGGGAGAAGACTGCTTATGTTTATCCCTTAAATTAGATACTTAAAGAATAGTAACAAAGAAGGAAGAAAAATCGGACAAAGGATACAAACTCTAAGAAAGGAGCCAGTAATAAAACCCATGGCCTCAAATGTCTATGGACAAATGACCAAGGATTAGGCAGCAAGCAAAGTAACTAGGAAAGTTATGAAGGAAAATGGAACCTCATTGGTATCACTCTGATTTGGTAGGATGAAATTCAGCAATCTCCACAACTGGACTGAACCTCTGTCTGTCAGGTGGGTATATTTTATTAAAGAGAAATCAGACAGGTAAAGGGGGTTGGAGGCAGTGGTGTACTAGAGCCAACTCAAACTGGTTCCCAAATGTCACTTGTAAAATTTTCAGTGTGTGAGCATTTACACCTCAGAAATTGACAAATACTAAAAATCAGGGCGTTGTGCTGATTGTCTAGACTAGAAAATGTTAATAACCCATTAAACTTAAAAGAGTGTCATGCTTACATTATTTTTTTTGAAGAGTCAGTTGTTAAAACATTTACCAGCACACCCCTGGGTAGAGATATCATTATTATTCATGTGATAAAATTCAAAAACTAGATGGGCCAAATATTATAGAGAGTATCTGGGTGAGTCAAAAGAAAAAGAAACAAGAGTAGTTTTGTCATTGGAGTATACTAGAGACCACCTGGACAGAAAGAGGAAATAGATAGGGAGTTTGGGAAACAGATCATAAGCATGGCACAAAGGAATAATATAGTAGTGATGGGAAACTTCAAGTATATAAATGTCTACTGTAGCTCTCTCTGGCAAAAACATAGCAGCTAATACCTTTTGGACTTACCTTAATGATAATTTCACTCTTCCAAAGGTGGAAGAACCAGAAAAAGGAAAATTCTATTATAGGTCTGATTGTCACTAAGATTGTCACTGAGCTGGTTGTTGGGGTGAAACCTTGAGAGAAAATGACCTTTCCAGCCTAAAGGGATTTTTTTGTTTGTTTTTTGAGGCAATTGTGGTTAAGCAACTTGTCCCAAGTCACACAGCTAGTAAGTGTTATGTGTCTGAGGCTAGATGTGAACTCAGTTCTCCTGACTCTAGGGCGCTGCTCTATCCACTGCACCACCTAGCTGCCCTCATCCTAAAGTTTTTAATAGGCATAGTCAAATATGCACCCTGGATTTGGGGAAGCAGATTTCAAAGAGTTCAGAAGAAAGATAGGTAGGATTCCATGGACAAAAATGCTTCAGGAAAAATCAGCCCAGGAAGCAAAAGTAACAGTATTTGTAGATATGCTTGTTTTTTCTTAGCAAACACTAGATGATCAAGAACAACAACAATAGAAATTGGTTAAGACAACAGGTTCAAAGTAGTAGCACTCAAAATAGATCCAAAAGTTATCAGCATTTCTATAGATCATAACAAAAAATCAGGAGAAAAAAGACAGGATTTTAAGTTCTATTTTATGACAAAAATAAAATGCATTGAGTATCTATAAAATATATATACCAAACAAACATAATGAGAAAGCTATTCAATGTTCTTGTAGGGGTCACACTAATATAGTAAAAATGATAATGTTACTCAAATTAATCTAAAGATTTAGATTGTCATTCAAATTACCAAGGAAACATACGTGCCATATGTGGCCTCAAGGCCACAGGTTCCCCATCCTCACTTTATTGCATTACATAAGATAATAACAAAAGTTATATGGAATAAAAAAGGTCAGGAATATTAAAGGAAATAAGCAAAATGTAGAAATGAAGAAGATTTGGAATCACCAGATCCCAAATTATATCACAAAGCATTCATTTTGACACTATCTGCTACTAGATAAAAAAAAATTGCAATGTAGATATGGGGAACAGATTAAGTAAGCAAGACCTAGAAGCAAATACATTTATCTATCTAGTGTTTATGAAACCTATCATCCAACATTACTTTGTCAGTCATTAGTTTTTGGACAAAAATCACTGAGAAAACAGGAAAATATTTTGACAGAAAGCAGATATACACAAGCATTTGCACCACAATGCACCTCAATAAACAATATACAATATACCACAATGGATATTGTTTCCAAGTGAAAATTCATCTAAATTTCAAAAAGCACATCACAAAAAGTTAGAGAAGAATTGAAGTTTAAATAATTTACACCTATGGATAGGAAAAGAATATGAAAAAGATTATAAGAATATAGATATTCTAAAAGACAACATAGACAATTTTGATAATAAGTTAAAAGCCTTTATACAAAAAAAAATCAAAATTCAACTAGAAATAAGACCACAATACAGATTTAGGGGGAGAAACTCTTGCATTAAATAGCTCTGTCAAAAGTCCAATATCAAAAATCTATAAAGCACCATTCCATAATGAGTATGTGGTTAAAGGATATTAACAATTTTTGAAAGAAGAATGCAAACTATAAACAGCCATATAAAAAAATTTTAATCTTTGACCAAAGAAAGGAAAATTAAAACAACTTTGAGACATTCCATAACCATCAAATTCACAAACATGGAAAAATTCACTGTTGGCAAGGGTGTAGGAAGACAGGAATGCTAATTCACTGTTGGTGGAGCTGTGAACTGGTCCAATCATTCTGGAAAACAATTTAGAATTATGAATGGAAATAAATACATTTTTTCATGCTCTTTTACTTAAAAATCCTATTTGAGGATTTATAACCCAAAAAGATTATTGACCACAAGAAAGAATCTTTATTCAAAAATAAAAAATTTAAACTAGCACTATGTATGAGTTTTAAAAACTAGGAGTAAAATATATGATCAATCCATTGGGAATGCTGAACTATGGTATAGCAATATATTGGAAAATTACTATACCATAAATAATGATGAATATGAAAAAATCAGAGACATGGGAAGAATTATATAAAGGAATAGAGAGGCTGAAGAATAATACACATAATGTTTACCACAATGTAAACAAAGATAATATCAAAATAAACAGAATTCAAGTTAAATAAAATAATGTTAGTAATAATTTCTTAAAGTTAAAGAATGAATCTTTCCTTTACAAAAACTACAAAATTGGAAAGTAGTATGTACCATCAGTCACAATTGTTCTGTAAAGTGGTTTGGTTTAATTCTTTTCAGGGAAAGTGAGTTTTGTAAATATTTTTTAAGAAATGTATCTTGTGTCAGGGCAGCTAGGTGGCACAGTGGATAGAGCACCAGCCCTGAAGTCAGGAGGACCTGAGTTCAAATCCGGCCTCAGATCAAACACTTGACACTTACTAGCTGTGTGACCCTGGGCAAGTCACTTAACCCCAATTGCCTTAAAAAAAAAAAGAAAGAAAGAAATGTATTTTGTGTCAAAACAAAAAATATATCAGTAAAAAAAAAAAGTCATCTATACCATCACAAGTCATTCATTCATTTAAAATGTTGAATAAAATAGAGGCAAAGACAGAGTACAGAAACAATCTATTAGAATTTGGAAGGAAGAGGATAATAGAGGGAGGAAGGAAGAAAAGAAGGAAGGAAGGAAGGAAGGAAGGAAGGAAGGAAGGAAGGAAGGAAGGAAACATTTATTAAACACTTTGTGCTAATTTTGGCCTGACAATCAATACCAAGAGAACAGAAGTCCTCCACCAGCCCACACTGAACCATCCATCAATGTGGAACCATTGGTTACAGAAAATGGAGAAAGTCTGAATGCTATAAATAATTACTTACTTTGGCAGTATACTTTCCAGGGATGTCCACATAGATGATGAGGTTGACGCACACATTAGAGAACTAGCTCAGTGTTTGGGAGTCTCCAAAGAAAAGTGTGGGAGAAAAGAGGTATTAGGCTGCCTACCAAACTGAAGGTCTACAGAGCCTTTGTGCTGACCTCATTGTTGTATGCCTGTGAAACCTGGATGGTGTCCCAGCACCATGCCAACAAACTGAATTGCTTCCATTTGAATTGTCTTAAGAAGATTCTGAAGATCACCAGGCAAGATAAGGTTGTGAGACATTGAGGTCCTCTCTCAAGCTGAACTTCCAAGCATCCAAACTCTACTGCAGAAAGCACAACTCATATGACCCAAATGTCAAACGTATGTTTACCTAAAAGACTATTTTACAGAGGACTCACACAAGAGAGGTACTCACGTGGAGGCCAGAAGAAGTGACAGAAAAATAGTCTTACATTCTCTCTGAAGAACTTTAGTACCAATTGTGAGACATGGGAGAAGCTGGCACAAAACTACCTAGCATGGTGTGCCCTCATCAAAGAAGTCACTGTAATCTATGAGCAAAGCAGAATCATAGTAGCACAAAGAAAATATGAACTGCACAAATACAGAGGCATCTCCATCCTAAATTTTTTAATGGACTACTTGTGCCTGACCTGTGGTAGCACCTTCCAAGTTCATATTGGATGGATCAACCATAGCTGAAAACACTGTAACCTCACCCCAACATTGTGATACTATTGGTCCTCTTCAAAAATGATGGACAAACAAGTCCCAGACACTGCGCTCAGCATTTTACAAATATTATCTCATCTGATCCTTACAACAACCCTTGGAGGCAGGTGCTGGTATTATTCCCATTTTATAGTTGAGGAAACTAAGGCAGACAGAGATTAAGTGATTTACTCAGGGTTACACAGCCAGAAAGAGTCTGGTGTAGTCAAATTTGAACTCTAGTCTTCCTAACTCTAAGCCCAGTGTTCTATCTACTGTACCAACTACCTAGCCTCTTAAGGTTAACATTGATTCATTGACCACCTCTTTTTGGGTTTAATCATCCAACTTACTCCAAAACTACTACTTAACTATCAAACCCAGAATTATCCATTTTATTCACAAAGTTATCATGAGAGATTCATCAAATGTTTGCTAAAATCCAGGTATAAATGTGACAAAACAGAAAAATGATAAATATTGGAGATGTGGGAAAACTGGAACATTTATACATTGTTGGTGGAGTTATGAATTGATCCAACCATTTTGGAGAATAATTTGGAACTATGTCCAAAGGGTTACAAAAATGTGCATACCCTTTGACCCAGCAATACTACTTCTAGGGCTGTATCCCAGAGAGATCATAAAAAGGGAAAAGGACCCACATATACAAAAAATATTTATAGCAGCTCTATATGTGGTAGCAAAGAATTGGAAATTGAGGGGATGCCCATCAATTGTGGAATGGCTAAACAAGTTGTGGTATATGAATGTAATGGTGCTATTATGCTATAAGAAATGATGAGCAAGTGGACTTCAGAAAAACCCGGAAAGACTTATATGGACTGATGCTGAGTGAAGTGAGTAGAACCAGGAGAACGTTGTGCACAGTAACAGCCATGTTGTGCGATGACTAACTTTGATAGACTTAGCTCTTCTCAGCAATGCAAGGATCTAAGACATCTCCAAAAGTCTCATGATGGGAAATGCTATCCACCTCCAGAAAAAGAACTATGGAGTTTGAATGCAGATTGAAGCATACTATTTGCTCCTTTTTTTTCTTCTGTTTTGTTTTGTTTCTTCTTTCTTGTGGTTCCTCCTATTGGTTCTAATTCTTCTTTACAACATCACTAATGTGAAAATATGTTTAATAGGAATGTATATGTAGAGTCTGTATGAGATTGCATGCCATCTTGGGGAGGAAGTTGGGAAGGGAGGTGAATGTTGAAAACTAAAAACAAATTAATAAAAAAGAGAAAAAATAATAATAAAATCCAAGTATAGTCACTTTATAGAAACTTGGACTTATCAATCCATTTAGTTTGTTGATTGATGTAGGGATCTCTGGGTGAGTAAGCTCTTTCTACCAATAGAGATCCTGAATTCTTCTGATAACTTAAAAGTTTTAAAGGCTTGGATAGATCACCATAGACTTGTCTATAATCTTAGATGACTAAGTGCCTAGGAATGCTTCAAGGTCCCACATCCAGTGTTTCTCAGAGGTGTAACTTGAGCCCAAGACACCCTAACTTTTAGGGTAGTTCTTTATCTACTACATCATGCTGACTCTCATACCAGTCTCATGACCCCATCAAAAAAGACACAGTCTAGCATGACTTGTCCTTATTCAATCCATGCTGGGTTTTTGTGATCACTGTGTTTTTTTAAGTACTTATAAGCTAAAGACTCTAATATTAATGAGTTCTAGAATTTTGACAACACTCAGAATAAAGCTCATAGGTCTATAATTGGAGAAATCCCTGTTCTTGTCTTCTCCCATCATGCAGTGTCAGCATCAAAGAACAGATCTCAAAGCCTTACATAGTAGATCTCTAAGACAGAAATGCCTTATTCCATGCCAAAATTCTCTTCTTCCCTCTCAAGGATTTGCCAGGGTTATTAGTAGGAAAGGGAGTATAACTGACTCATTCTGGGATTTTGCTGTAAGTACCAAACCTAACCTTGTCCCTCTTTTGGACTACCTCCCTTGACCTCAACTAAGGTCTTCACTGCTTGGGATCCCTTCTCAAAGACAGAGTCCCTCTTATCCCATTTCAAAGCTTTTGGAAAATAAGTGTTTCCTTCTCACAAAATGACAGGTCAGTGTTGTCCTATGCAAAAGTCACTTCATAACCAAAGGTCCTACTTATTTCTTCTATACATCTCAACAATAAAGCATAATATTATGGTGTTGGTAAAAAAAAAAGGTTTTTATATTCTTGACCAACAGATCAAAGTGTTAGAACTATTAATATCTCATGCTTTTAGAAAGACCATGTCCATCTTAGAGGAACAAAATGAACAGTGTCTTCCAACCTACACTACCTTCCAAAACATTGTATAGTAGAATGAGCATTGAAATTGGAGTCAGAGGACCTGAGTTCAAATCTCAACTCTAGCACTTACTACCCATTTAACCTTGAGAAAGTCTTTTTACTTCTCTAGGCCTCAGTTTCCTCCTCTTACAATGGGTGGATTGGAATAGATAATTTCTAAAGTCCCTTCTATCTAGAAATCCTAGTAAATCTGAATTACATCTGCCTTCTCTGATCCCTAGCAACGACAACAACATTAAAAAAAAATCCACCTCCATATTTTGGCTCTGTTTTTAACCCCTGTGTCATTAAGCAATGAGAAACCATTCTCCAGACTATACACTCACTCTCTTAAATTAGAAAGAGTGACAGTCCTTTTGGCTCAGTTCTAAATGTATACAAACTCGTCATGATCTTGCAATTCAAAAAAAATCTCTCCTGGGGGCTGATATCACTTGATCTTAATTCTCAGTGCTTCAGCCAACTTTATTAGTGTGTATATATTCCACATTGTCATTTTGGTTTTTTTTTTTAATCCAGACTCAAACAATGTGCCAACCTCACTGTCTTACTCGGTCTCTAGTGTCCATTGCATGGCTCTATCAACACCTAGACAATCATTGCCATCTTCATTTCATCTGTTTATTTTATTTGTTTAGCTGACACTCAAACTGTCTTGAAAAGGAACACAGACCTTGGAAAAGACATCTGACAGACATTGTATATTTGAAAATTGCTTGGATAGTTTGGGAAATCATAATTTATAAAAGGGTGTTTTGAAACACCAGGAAGGATAGCAAACTATAAGCTAAATTCTATTATCTAAAGGAAATTCTATTCTAATTCTAAATTCTATTATCTAAAGGAAAGACAACTTCGGCAACATCAGAAACTTCCTCCTTCCCAGAAGAACTGAAAACTCCAAGATTTCATAAATTGATAGAATTCTATGGATGAAAAAGGCAAGAGGTCCATCCCACTCTCTCTGATTTATACAACACCTAAGCCATTCCAGATTAATCAGATTTCCAGAAAATGAGATTTCACAACTTCCCTCAGTAACACATTCTTCCGGCTAACCGTTTGTAATACTCTCTCTGGAGATGGAAACAGTAGCTCATACTATATTTCTAAAAACCTCTGCATCAATTCTCAATCTTCTCTAAAATAATCAGGAAAGCAGGAAAGTCTGTAAGACCCAAAGACATTAATTTTCAGGAGGCAGAATAGCATAGGAGAAAGCATATAGGTCTGGGGTCATGACAGAGACTCGAGGGCTACCTACAGCATGCAGAAAAGACTTCTCCAATCCTGGCTATGACACTAAGTAGCTCTGTGACTTTGAGCAAGTCAGTCAACTTCTCTGGGACTCAGTTTGTTCATCTATAAAATGAAATAATTTATTTTTAATTATGTTTAATGTCTTTTCCAGCTCAAAAATTTTATTATTCTAATGGCAAAATTTTAGACACCTTTGATATGTGAATAGGGAAAATAGTTTTAAGGATTAAGGGAGCCTATATAGCACCTCTTAAATCACAAAAGATTTTGTGATCAACCTGGGAAAAATGTATACCCAGGAATCTCAAGACTTCCAAAGCAAAATCTTTCACTTTGAAACCCAATGGATTAAGGAAGGGTTGGGCCTAAGGGCTCAGTAGTCTTCTTCTTCTTTTTCTTTTTCTTCTTCTTCTTCTTCTTCTTCTTCTTCTTCTTCTTCTTCTTC
>NW_020954572.1:22977191-23071800 GCF_900497805.2 Vombatus ursinus | reverse complement strand
TTCTTCTTCTTCTTCTTCTTCTTCTTCTTCTTCTTCTTCTTCTTCTTCTTCTTCTTCTTCTTCTTCTTCTTCTCCTTCTCCTTCTCCTTCTCCTCCTTCTCCTCCTCCTCCTCCTCCTCCTCCTCCTTCTTCTTCTTCTTCCTCTTCTTCTTCTTCCTTCTCTCTGTCTTTGTCTATCTCCATGTGTCTTTTTCTATATTTTTCTTTCTGTCCATCTGTATCTCAACTCCCTCCTCTTCAAACCCACCCCCTTTTTCTATTCCTTCTTGTCTTTTCTTTTTCCCTCTTTCTACAGAGGTAGTTCTCCCCAGTTCTTCACTTCATATTAGCTCATCTCAAGTTCCCACTCTTTTCTAAACACTTTTGACCTCTAAAAGTCATTCTCTTTCTTACATCAGAGATCATTCTATTCTCCTTCTTAGAGTGGCATGTCCATAGACCCTGTTCTTTAAGCTTTTGTATCTTCTGGAAAACTTTTGAATCAAAGTACAGGACATGTGCATTTGATTACACTTCAGCTTCTCTGGCTCCAGCCAGGCTGGACATACCCCTAAATCCACAATGCTTCCAAGGGAGAAAAAAATTATTATTCACAGGTCATAAGCAACTGAGGGATACAGCTGAAAAGTAGGCTCTGGACCTTGGGATGATCTTGGAGTCTGCATTTCTGGGAAGATAATCCTAGATAAAGGGCAGGAGACACTAGCAAAGTAGGGGAAATGTTACAAAGGATGAATGACTCAAGAAGGAATAAGAACAATAGAAAAGGGAGTGGATCAGAAGAGGAAGAACAGGGAGAAGCAAAGAAATGGGCCCTTTGTAGCTACCTCACGCTGATTTCCTTGAACCATTGTTGTTTTGTTGTTGTTATTGTTGTTTTCATAAGAAGAAAATGAAATGTTATCATAGGACTATAAATGTAGAGCTAGAAAGGATTTATTTATTAAGTATCTAATATGTGTCAGGAACGGCTAGGTGAGTCAGTGACTGTTCTTGAACAAGACGCCCCATCTCTTGGCTCCAGGCTTTGTCTTTGGCCGTGCCTTCAACACTCTTCCTCCTTGCTCTGACTACTTACCATCCTAGCTTCCTCTTTTTTTTTAGGTTATATACATGTACAATCATGTTAAACATATTTCCACATTTTTCATGTTTTTATGGTATTTTATTCTTCCCCCAGTTACATGTCATGAAAATTTTTAGCATATGTTTACAAGATTTTGAATTCCAAATTTTTCTCCCTCCCTTCCCTCCCCTCCCCTCTTCTGAAAATGATAGGCAGTTTGATATAATTTACATCTGTATTATCATATAAAAATTATTTCCATATCAGTCACAGTTGTGAAAGAAGAAACAGATAAAAAAAAACACAAGGAAGAATAAAGCAAGTGGGGAAAAAAGTATGCTTTGATCTGCATTCAGAGTCTATCAGTTCTTTATCTGGAGGTGGACAGCATTTTCCTTCGTGAGTCCTTTGTACTTGTCTTGGATCATTGTGTTGCTGAGAAGAGCTGAGTCAATCATAGTTGATCATCACACAATGTTGCTGATACTGTGTACAATGTTTTCCCACTTCTGCTCATTTCACTTTGCATCAGTTCATACAAGTTTTTCCATGTTTTTTCTGAAATCTGCCTGTTCCTCATTTCTTACTGCACAATAGTATTCTATTAAATTCATATACCACAGCTTGTTCAGCCATTCCCCAATGGGCATCCCCTCAATTTCCAATATTTTGCCACCACTAAAAGGGCTCATAAATATTTTTGCACATGAAGGTGCTTTTCCCTTTTTGGTGATCTCTTTGGGATACAGCCCTAGAAGTGGTATTGCTGGATCAAAGGGTATGCACAGCTTTGTAGACTTTTGGGCATAGTTCCAAATTGCTTTCTTGAATGGTTGGGTCAGTTCACAACTCCATCAATAATGCATTAGTGTTCCAATTCTTCCACATCTTCTCCAACATTTAGCATTTTCCTTTTCTGTCATATTAGCCAATCTGATAGGTATAACAAGGTGGTACCTCAGGGTTGTTTTAATTTGCATTTCTCTAATTAATAGTGATTTAGAGCATTTTTTCATATGACTATAGATAGCTTTAATTTCTTCATCTGAAAACTGCCTCTTCATATCCTTTGACCATTTATCAGTTGGGGAACAGACTTGTATTCTTATAAATTTGATTCAGTTCTCTATATATTTGAGAAACACTGGCTATAAAAATTGTTTGCCAGTTTTCTACTTTCCTTCTAATCTTGGTTGCAATGGTTTTGTTTGTGCAAAAAAAAAAAACTTCTAAATATAATGTAATCAAAATTATCCACTTTGTATTTCATAATGTTCTCTATCTCTTGTTTGGTCATAAAGTCTTCCCTTCATAGATCTGACAGGTAAATTATTCCTGGCTCTCCTAATTTGCTTATTGTATCACCCTTCATGTCTAAATCATGTGCCCATTTTGACCTTATCTTGGTGTGAGATGTTGGTCTATGCCTAGTTTATGCCATGCTATTTTCCAGTTTTCCCAGAAGTTTTTGTCAAATAGTGAGTTCTTATTCCAGAAACCGGAGTTCTTGGGTTTATCAAACAGTAGATTACTATAGTCATTGACTACTATGTCTTGTGTACCTAATCTATTCCACTGATCCACCACTCTATTTCTTAGCCAATACCAAATAGTTTTGATGATTTCTGCTTTATAATATAGTTTTAGATCTGGCACGGCTAGACCACCTTCCTTAGCATTTTTTTCATTAATTCCCTTGATATTCTTGACATTTTGTTCTTCCAGATAAATTTTGTTATTATTTTTTCTAGCTCTATAAAATATTTTTGGTAGTTTGATTAGTACGGCACTGAATAAGTAAATTAGGTGGAATTGAAATTTTTACTATATTAGCTCAGCCTACCCATGAGCATCTGATATTTTTCCAATTGTTTAGATCTGACTTTATTTGTGTGAAAAGTGTTTTGTAATTGTGTTCACATAGTGCCTGGGTTTGACTTGGCAGGTAGACCCCTAAATGTTTTATATTGTCTACAGTTATTTTAAATGAAATTTCTCCTTCTATTTCTTGCTGCTGGGTTTTGTTGGTAATATATATATAAATGCCGATGATTCACATAGGTTTATTTTATACCCTGCAACTTTGCTAAAGTTGTTAATGATTTCAAGTAGTTTTTTAGTTTGTTTGAGTCTGAAAAGGGAGGAAAGTGAAAGAAGAACAAGGATAATGGCTTGAGAAAGTAGGGAGAGGGATTGGAGGTCTCAACAAAGGACAGGTTTAGAAGATATGAGGCATAGGGAGAAGAAGAATGATAGGAGGTTATGGTCAGATGGGGGAAGGCAAAGTTTCTAGTTAGAGAAAAGGAAGACATGGGTAATGGTGTGATCTAGAATGTGATCATCTCTGTGTTTGGCTGAGGTAAAGAGGAGTAGGTCATGAGATTTAAGAAGGCCATGAAATTGGGAGATTAAGGACTTTGAGGAAGTAGATGTCTAGTATGAAGTCAGGAATTGGAGAGGAGGGAAAGATGGTGAGCCAGGAAATGAATCCCTTGAGAAAGGAGGGAGGATGATCTTGGGTCATTAGTCCAAACCCTTTATTTTAAAAGAAACTGTGGCCTGGAGAGCTTCCCAGGCTTCTTACACTTTATTCTCTTTCACAAACTCTGTAATCCAGTTCCACTGACCTGTTTGCTATTTCTCATGCATGACATTCCACCTCCAGATCTTGTGCATTTGTCCTGGTTATCCCTCCTGACTAGAATGCTGTCCTTCCTTACTTCCCTTTGCTAGTTTCCCTGGTTTCCTTGAAGACTCAACACAAATCCAGCTTTCTTCAGGAGGCCATTCCCAGTATCTTGTTCTGTTGTTGTTGTTCTGCTGTTTTTCAGTCATGTCTGACTCTTTGTTACCTAATTTGAAGTTTTCTTGGCAAAAATACTAAAGTGGTTTGCCATTTCTGACTCCAGCTTATTTTACAGGTAAGGAAACTGAGGCAAACAGGGTTAAGTGACTTGCCCAGGGTCACACAGCTAGTAATTGTCTGGGGTCAGATTTTAACTCAGGAAGATGAGTCTTCCTGACTCCAGGCCCAGCGCTTTATCGACTGTGCCACCTAGTTGCCCATAGAGAGCATAAAAGAGCAACCAAATGGTCATTCAGGTCCCCCTAGTATAAATCCTGAGAGAGCTAGCATTTACACACAGGTCATGTGACTTGAAGTTTAGTGCTCTTTTCATTCTATTATGCTGTGAGGCACAAATATTAGTATCTTCATTTTACAGATAAAAAACAAGCTTGGAAAGTTTAAAGTGACTTATCCAAAGTCATATATAGGTAGTGAATTGAAGATTCAAACTTGGGTCAATAGAGGGCAACATAAAGCCAGAAGCTTCATGGGTGGCACAGACTCCAAGGGAGTGTCTGAATGTCATTCCCAAATGTCTGAGAGAGGGGAGATCAGCATCATTCTGTAGTAATGAGTAAAGCAGCATATAGTAGTAGGGACTTTAATCAATTCTTATCCATTGACCAACTTGAATTGGGCCTTGAAGAATGAGTAAGACACAGAAAAACCTGGCTCTCAGTCTGAGTTGGTTGGGCTGAATCATTAACTAGGAAGAAGAAGGTATCGATAGTCAACAGAGGAATGAATTCACTAGACCACTGTTTCTTAGAGGCTGTGGTTTTTGAATAATTATAGCACACAAAAATTCTGGTTGATGATCACTTCTAAGAATTTTTGCAGAGTGAAAGCTTTAAGCATTTAAAAAATCCTCAACAAAACCTCAGAATGTTTGGGCATTTGGGGAATTAAAATATATATTTTTTCAACTTCAGTATCTTGCCATCCTAACTCACATGCAAATTTAAAACTAACTTTAACTGAAAGTCTTTTTTTTTTTTCCTTCTTTACTGGCACCAGAGTTCTTATGTCAACTCCACCTCCAATTAGAGAAACTTAAAAAATGAAACTTATGATGAAAATGTCATTTACTTTGTAATTCTGTTAGTTATGGGTTATGCTAAGTAATACTCAAGGCCATGACAGCACAGAAAAAGCCTGCTCCTTCCTTTTGCTGGAATGGCCCTTCATCCATGTTCATTTCAATTCACTTGCCTGACAGACCAAAACCTAGCAGAGGATATAGTGAATTGTTTCCCAAGAGTAGCATACACCAGATTCTCACTGCTTTTTTCACTACTGTTTCCCTCAGGATTGTCCAAAAATATATATGGAGTTTCTGGGAAATACTCAGTGTCCTTTGGCAGACAGGAATTTGGGTGACCTCCTGGCATCAGTATACAACCTTCTGATTTTTCTCTTCCATTGGAATAAAAAATCATTAACTGTTGATGAGATGTTTGGGGCTGGAAATAGTAGAACTAAAATGATCTAATCCAACCCCCTCATTTTACAGAGGCCTAGAAAGGTTAGGTGTTTTGCCTTAAATCCTACAGGTAATAAGGGAAAGAGATGAGATTGCAATCCACTCCCATTTGGAATCTTCTGACTCTAAATCAAATATTCATTCAACTACACAACACTCATTCTTATGAAACATGTAGAGCATATAAATTATTATCTTGATTTTGCTATGAATAGTGAGAGCTAAGAAAAGCCACATGACATCTTTAAGTCATTAGTTAAATATAACTGTTATCTATCTATCTATCCATGAATCCATCCATCCATCCATCCATCTATCTATCTATCTAGATGTGAAGGGTTTTGCCCACAATCATACAAGTAGTAAGTAGGGAGTTTGAGGGCTGAACCAAATGGATATTTAAGTATTTAAGGTAAAAATATTTTAAGTATTATCATATATTAAGTATTATTAAGTATATGTTAAGATATATTAAGTATTTAGACAAAGTCAGAATCTATAGATAGATAGATGGTAGATAGATAGTCTTATTCAGCCAGCCTTAAAGTTTATATTTTGAAAAATAGGACATGAAGTAACTCTTCCAAATGACCTTTCATGTAAGTCAGAGTTGGAAGTTCAATATCAAGAATATAACTGGAATTCACTTAGGGAGTGACAGAAATTATACTATATTAATGTACTAATATATGATATGTATGTGTGTATGTATAGTCTACAGGATAAAAAAATACACACACACACACATATGTATATATATCCTCCAGGATACACATATGTATTATATATTCTCCAGAATATATTATATACATATATATAAAATATTATCTAGGAGATATATCTACATATGTATATAGATAGATACATATACATACACACACATATATAATCTCCTGAGAATTGCTTTAATGTGGACTATTTGGGGATTGCTACTCCCCATTCCCAAACCGTTTTCTTAGGACAAGGGTGACAAAGCTTTGGTTGACAGCATGTGATATTAGTGAAGCCCTCCTCCAATGCCATAGAATTACCATTGGAAGATCCTATGGGTAGGGGTAAGTCACCAGCTAAACATCCCTACAATATAAAAAGCATCTTTCCTCAAAATCAGAAGTCATAAGATATTAGGGACCAGTCACCTAAAGTCGCCTAAGCAGTTTGGGTGGTTAATTTCCAAAGGCTGATGTGGAAGGAATGAAGTTTCACATCAGTGTAGACCCGTGCCTTGCAGATGACTACAAAAGCCTTAAGCCTGTTCAGGTGAATCCTTATTAAGGGAATCCTAACCGGTGCATAATCTCGTATTTTAGCTTTCGAATATCTGAAACCCATCCGGTCAGCAAGTTCAGTTAACGACTCAGACAACTACACAAACGTGTTGCCGAGGCACATGGTTGCTGTCTCTCAGATTGGTGTTTGATCTCCAAATTGTGTAACTGGAGAGAGATCAGTCCAACTTGCCTCAGAACCCTCCCACTCAGGAAAGTGAAATCTGCCCTGTGATTAATGTGAAAAATGGATACTTTCAGCAGTTACTAATTTGACCTGGTGTCAGTGAGGAGGCGGCAGAGATGGAGGATCGGGGATTTGTACTGCCCTGTTTTTCAGATCCTTATTTGGTGAAGGCTGGTTTACCTGTGTCTGTGTGTGTTTGAGCCAGCACAGTTAACGTATGCGCTCAGGGGCCCAATGACAGCCCGGAGAAGGGAGAGGCAGCAAAGGAGTGACTCCTGCCCCCGTTGCTGCTGTTGCTGACGTCCCAGCCAAAAGAGATGAATGGGATTCCAAACCACTGGAGTCATGCTGGCTTGGGACAATTTCTTGGAGACCAGTCTCCATCCGATAGAGACATGAGGCAACAACAATGCTAACGCCCGTTTGTGGTCCCACAAAAATGTCACAACACACCTCCGTTTACGGGAGCCCAAGAATGAAAGGAACTTTTAAGGAGGTAAAAGGAAATAGAGCAGGCAGAAAAGAGCAATCTATCACTAGAGTATCTGGGCTAAACTCCCGAAGCCAGGTGGCTCTGCAAATTACCCACGCAGGAGTCACGTTTTAAAAGCACGAGTAGGCAAAAGAAATTGTTTTTCCAAGATTCAACTTAATTTTGGTTTCCAGAGGCGGGGGGGAGGTAGGATGGGGGGGGGGGGAGAAGTGAAAGTTTGGTTCAGGATTCCTGGCTAGAAAGAGAAAAGTCCTCCTGAGGATCCTGAATAAGAGTGCACTTACCGCCCCCAAGTGGAAACTGATAGAAATGCTGTCTCAAGTTTTTTGGGGGGTGGGGGCACTCAAAGTCAAGTCCGCGGCAGTCCAGCTTTAGGAGAGAGTGGAGGGGAACGGCTCCCTGGACCAGCAGGGAAAATGGAAGGGAGTCAAGGCTCAGCTTCCACCCCAGGGGAAGATCCTCAGCGTGGCGCGCCACTAAACACCATTAACTACAAATGAGAGGTGTAGGTGCTGCGAGGAGAGGGGAGCAGCCAGGTCGAATCACGATGCAGGGAGATCCCGACTTGAATGCTAAGAACGAGTGTCCCAGATAGTCCCGTTATCCGTTCTTTCCCAAATGGCCCAAGCCACCGTCTAGGATAGTCTCAAAGTGTCCTTGTTACCCTCTCCTCCCCGCCTCGAGCTCCCTCCCCCCATACCCCCACCCCCACCCCCAGCAGCGTGGTGCGGGGTAAAGTGTGCTGGTTTTGAAGTCGAAAGGCCTGGGTTCAGATTTTGACTCAGCCACTTACTAGCTCTGTGACACTGGACAAGCGACCTCCCTCTTCTGTATCTGAGTTTCTTTATTTGAGGGGCAAAGGGCTCGAAGGACTTGGAATCGATGATTTCCAAGGTTCCTTCCAGTTCTAAATCTATGATCCCTTAACTCCAATCCCTTTTAGATTCACCGTTCTGTTACAAAGCCAGCGGCACCTAGTGAGACTCTGTCAGGGTGTCAAACAAGGGAGATCCAGTCCTGGATCCCCTGCGCATATGAGAAAAGTTGGAATGCATGTCTTGTATACTGTAGGCGCTTACTACATATTTGTTGACCTGAATACATTTTAATTGGAGATTCCGTATGTAATTAACTGTGAGCCAAGGGGAACAGAGAACGCAGAGTAGACGAGTTATGTACTCTCCAGAGAAGTGTTGTTCCCTCCTCCCCAGACACCATGGGCTTCACTTTCTAGTTGGAAAGTTGTGAGCCTGCCCGCCCTAGCGCGGGAGCCCCTGGAGGAGAAGAGAGGGAAGAAGGAGGGGGGGATGGGCCGCCGGGGGGGGGGACGGGGAGGAGTGGGGGCCAACCCAGTCAGACTCTCCCCCGCCCGCTTCCTTCCCGGCCGCCTCCGATTGGCTAGCGGGAGTCCCCAGGAATGTGCGCGACCCTTTAAAGGAGCACGACTCAGCCGCTTCTTCAGCCACTGCACCAGACCAGGGGAAGCTAACTAGCTGAAGGGGACCCTGAGAAGCTCTCCCTGTCCCGACACCCTCATCTCCGCAGCGGGTCTCCTTGCCAGACTCAGCACCCCTCTGCCTCCCGGCTCTTCCTTTGGACTGCTCCAGGATCTCCTCCAGCCTGTACCTGCTCTTGCTTCCCGGGACTTAGGCGCACCAGCTGCGCTTGGAAGATAACCAAAGGACTGTGCGCTGCCCTGGCCCCATCCCTGTAGCTGAGGATCGCTAGAGTCCCGGTTCCTTAATCCACACAGGTAAGATTTATAGCCGCTTTCCACCGCTATTGGGACCCCGGGCACCCAGCTCTGTTCTTTTTGAGGATTTCTCGCCAAACTATCATTTCACCAGTAGGCTCCCACCCACCACTTTGGGGAAAAGAAAACAAACAAACAAACAAACAAAAAAAACAACCCAAAACCTTAAGAACTCATCCCATTCATCAGAAACTGCCCCCCAGATCATTCAATTCATTCCCCCCTCTCCCATCGTCTTTCTTCCACGGGTCCCTGGGAGTGCACCCCACACACCTCTGAGAAACTCAAGAGTAACCTCAGGAGACATTGGGACTCAGAACCTCAGCTCCACAAGGAAGCCTCAATATTTCATTGACCTCCAAAACATACTCAAAAGTGGGGTCTCTTCAGTCGTTTGACAGTCTTCCAAGAAAAGGCTACAGCTTCCCTCTCAAAGTGATGTCTCGCTCTCTCTGTGTTTCGCTATCTCAGGGATCCATTGTCCCTAAGTTTTTTTTTCCAGAAAAAGTTCCCAGCCCTTAAGGGTTTCCCTTACAACCCTCGGAGCACTTCAGTCCCACTCCATAACTTTTCTTCTAGACTGGACCACCTAGAGTTTCTCCCTCAAGCAAGTTTTGGGTGCACAGGGGAAATCTATATATCTCACAACCACAGCCCCCACACCAGGGACCTTAGCTATTTCCCCTCCTCTTATGTCGCTTCCCTCTGGGAGGTCTTCAGAGCTTAGCTGTCGGACAGACACTGACTGTCCCTCTCTCTGCTACAGGCTTTGAGTACTAAACACAAACAGCTCCATCATGGGGCTGGCCTGGGGGCTTGTCCTCTTACTGCTGCTGGAAGTGTGTGGCACCAACAGGATCTCAGGTGAGCTTTTGCCACAGCTGGCAGGGGGAGGAAAGAGGGTAAAAGTGGGAGGGGTCGAATTCTGGACCATTTTAGGTAATGCTTTTGTAGGGTTCCTAGATACCTTAGGTCTGCCTGGAAAAAATGATTGAAAAGAAAAAATGCAGTTGTTGGCAGGCAAGAATGAGAACTCTGAATATTGAATATCCATATTAAACATAGCTACACTGCAAAGGTCTATCAACCCCTCTCAAAGTTGAGTGTTGAGTGTTTTTTCTCAAGTGGAAGCCCTGATATTCTGAGATGCTTGTGTACTCTTCTGCCAGGATTTCATCCTGTGCCTTTTCTAAGCCTACTCGTTCAGCAGGACAACTGAGAGCCTGGCACTCTGAAGTCTAGCACACCCTACTCACCGCTCACTGCATATTTTGCTCCTGTCCCATAGAATCTGGGAGTGACAACAGTGTGTTCGACCTCTTTGATCTCCCTGGTGCTGCCAACAAGGGCTCTGGGCGCCGTCTGGTGAAAGGTCCAGATCCCTCCAGCCCTGCTTACCGAATTGAGGATGCCAATAGGATCCCCGCCATGCCAGATGACAAGTTCCAAGACCTGGTAGATGCAATCCGAGCAGAAAAGGGCTTTATCTTCCTGGCCTCCCTGAGACAGATGAAAAAGACCCGGGGCACCCTGATGACTGTGGAGTATAAGGATCAGTCCGGCCATATCTTCAGTCTAGTTTCCAATGGCAAAGCAGGCACTCTGGACCTAAGCATGTCTGTGCAGGGGAAGCAGCAAGTGGTATCAGTGGAAGAAGCTCTCTTGGCCACAGGCCAATGGAAGAGCATTATCCTGTTTGTTCAGGAGGACCGGGCCCAGTTGTATGTTGACTGTGAAAAGATGGAGAATGCTGAACTGGATGCCCCCATTGAAAGCATCTTCACTAGGGACCTGGCTGGCAGTGCCAGACTCCGTGTGGCTAAGGGAGATGTAAATGATAACTTTCAGGTGAGATTTCTTTTCCTAATCCAAAGAGAATTTTCCAGTTGTCTGATACTGCCAAGGGAATTGTTGAGACCACTTGTAGATTACAGTTGGTAAATGAGACATTATGACTTCAAATTGCCAGCTAGGGAATGATTTTTAAAAACAGTATTGTTATACAGTTATTTATCATGTCTGCTCAGTCTCCTCAATCTCTTTATGTTTCTCCCCACTGAGATAATAAGAGGCCTTTTACAAATAGGTCCGACGTGCATTGTTAAGTGAAACATTTGTAACAGCAGAAATAATTTAGCCCTTTCCCCTTTAATAAAGCAACTCTCCTTAGCTCAGGTATAGTGTTGAGTTAGGAGAAGTGGTTTTATGTGGCTTCTTCCTCCACTGCTTAACCCTTTATCACATTGGCCTGCACCATTTCCTGTCTTGCTTCATAGCATTCCCAGTATTCACCATCAGATTTTAATTCCTGAGTGCCTAACTGGGCTGAATTCTTTGAAAAATCCTAAAGACCTAGCAGCAGTTGAAATATTGGCAGAGGGCACTGTTGAGATGCTGGAATTTATGTTGACAGTTTATCCAACATGTTAATATTGAAAATAATTATTTTGTCCATAAGATTATTTAATTTGCAACACTTCTTTGTGAATTTGAACTTTGGGGGTGATAATGAGTGAACATTTCTTGCTTGTACTGAGTAATTATTGTTCTGCCTCTGCCACCAGGGGGTGCTGCAAAATGTGAGGTTTGTCTTCGGAACCACACCAGAGGACATCCTAAGGAACAAAGGCTGTTCAACTTGTAAGTTTGCTACTTTTTTTTTTCCATGGGAGACAAGAAGGGAAGAGGGCAAAAAAGTTAAAAATAAAAGTGGCAACAACAAAAATCACTTAGAACAGGTGAGACATGTTTGGAATGGGAGCTGTGCATAAGCTGCTTACACCACATTCCTCTTTTACATCTTGGAAAGATGTAAAAATGACCCATAGGCAACATTTACCCTCGCAAAATGGGATCTTGATAAAGTGGAACTCTAAGGACTGGCATGCATGACCATACTGGGATGCCCTGTAATCTCTTGCCTTTCCTTTGTTTCTTGGTAGCCACCAATCAAATTATCACACTTGACAACCCAGTAAATGGTTCCAGCCCTGCCATTCGCACTAACTACATTGGCCACAAGACCAAGGACCTGCAGGCAATCTGTGGTTTCTCCTGTGATGAACTGGCCAACATGTTCCTGGAGCTTAAGGGACTTCGGACCATAGTGACCACGTTGCAAGACAGCGTCCGCAAGGTGGTAAGTGACAGCAGATATTCTGAAGGAGGCATTTCCATAAGCCCCCTAATGGATGGTTCTAAATTGTTAAAAGTATAGCTAGATACTAATAATATTTGTTTGTTTTTCAATCCCTCTTAGACTGAAGAAAATGAGCTACTGTCAAATGTGGTGAAGAAGGCTTGGTCCTACCCTGGATGCAACTACAATGGATTTCAATATAATAATAATGATATGTGGACTATTGATAGTTGCACCGAGTGCCATTGCCAGGTAAAGAGACTTTAGCAACTTCCAAATAACTAGTGGTATATTTGTCAAGCTGAAATCCCGATCCCCAAAGTGGCTTAAAATTTAATTATGGCCTCCATACACATTTTCTTTAGACACTTTGAAAAACCTCTCTTAATTATACCTTAGGCTGAGTATTTGAGAGTACAAATCTACTGAGACAGCTGGATAATTTGGCCACTTTCATTTAGAAATCAAAGGCTAAGTGTTGAATGTCAAGTAAATGGAACCCTGTTAGAACATTCCTCTCCTTTTTTTTTAAAGTCCTGATTTGTATTCAGGTATGACACTGTGGTTCTTTTAATAGAGCACTGATTGTTACTCAAATCACTCCAGTTGGCATTCTATCAGGGTAGAGCTGTTTACCTGACTAGCTGAAATACACTTCCCAGAGTGTGTGTTTCACTTTAGGCCACTTTCAGGCATGTGATGGGTGAATGTTTGGAGTTTTCTGGCTCAGGGATCAAAGTTCTTTCTTAAGTACAATTCTGTAGATCCCTGGATTTGGAACTCAAATCCACTCAATTCCCTTTCTATTCCTGTCTAATCAATTCTGAGTGAGATCTACAGATGACCAAAAAAAAAAGTTACTTATAGATCCTTTATTTTCTTAAAAAGCTTTCACTAAACTTTGTTTGCAACATAACAGTAGAATATGACTCATGGTGTTTGGTGGTTCCCCTTGGACAACTTCTGCATGCCATAACACTTCCACTGTTGGCTGACGAGCAATTAAGAGAAAACTCTAGAGAGCTGAGTGACAACTCACTGGGACTGCCTTTCCTATTGTGGCAGCTGCAAATCTAGCAAAGAGCCAATTTCTCTATGGGATCCAGTCCAGTTAAGAGTTTACAGTTCTAACCAAATTCAGCTCAGAACTGTAACTATCATAGCATGTGAATTTCTGGTTGAAATATGCTTAGTAATCCTTTTCTTCCTTTCTCTCTCTGCAGAACTCAGTAACCATGTGCAAAAAAGTATCCTGCCCCCTCATGCCCTGTTCCAATGCCACAATTCCTGATGGAGAGTGCTGCCCACGTTGCTGGCGTGAGTACTTTAAATGGCATAATATTCTGCAGTGACTAGGCCAGCCCCACATACATACTAGACAACAGAATGTAGCAGTACAGTCTCCTTCTCAATCATACACATGCACCATGTTTCTCTATCCAGGGCTCCATTTCAGGATGCCATAGCTAATTAGCTAACAACTTGCTTTCACTATGATGCAAAAAACAAAAACAAAAAAAACCTTAATCACAGCTAAGTCAGAAATTGGAGCCACTGCCCAGACAGCAGTGATCAGGCAGGCTATTGTTTCCAGTTGTTTAAACTTAGGAAAGTGGGGATGAGTAAGAGAGCATTATCAACTGTAATCAGAGTCTTTTCTGAGTTAGTTTGCCCTCAGTGCCACTGGGTGAGGGAATGTACCCACTAAAGGAAGTGATGGGTTTATGGTGATGGTACTGGAATTGAAACTACTTGTATTTGAATAATAATAATTATAACTAATTTTGTATAATGCTTTTAGCTAGCACTTTGTATATATACCAACTTTCACATGGCACATTAAGGTGCACAAAGTGCTTTGCATATATTGTCTTATTTGAGCCTTACAACCTGTGAAGTGAGTGCTATTATTATCTCCATTTTATGAGCAAACAGGGTCAGTGAGTTTAAGTGACTTGCCTACAGTCATAAAGTCATGAAGTGCCTGCAACATGATTCAAACTCAGGTCTTCCTGACTCTAGGTCCAGCATCTACTATGCCCCCTAGTTTCTGACAAATATATTACCCATTACAGCTGGGAAATTCTAAAAACAGCATAGGTGGGAAATGTCTGAATAAATAGCAACTAGGGATTCATGTCACTCAAAAAAAAAAAGTTGAAACTCTTGACCCTGAAATTTGGGTTTTGTTGCTAGTACAAATGAATCACTTTTCAAAGTCAACATTGAATGGGATCAATACAAATCATTCAAATGATTTATCACTTTTTTCATTTTGCCCAAAATGAGGAAAATAAATAGGAAAACATTCTTTACACTCAAAAAAGTTACTGGCCCCAACTCTGAATGATCAGCCCCCATCTTAGGATTCTTTTTTAGCAATACTTGCATGAAAGTGATTATTTGTATATTGGGATGGTTTTTCTTTTCTTTTCTTTTCTTTTTCCCCACTGCTTATATTAGATCTTGGTTTAAAGAGAGCAGAGTGAACTCGTGACTAAGCTCCAAACCTGAATTAAGGATTGCCAGAAGTAACTTCCAACTGATAAGGCAGAAAAATGAAAACAAGTCCTCTATGTCTAAGGCTTAGGACAGCTAGAGTTGATTGTAGTCATGGTGCCTGTACAGATGGAAAACAAACATTTTCCTCTTATGAAAGCCTGTGCAGGGAGAGCTCACAAAGCCAGGGGGGGAAGGATCAACATATTGATTAACCTCATGACCTAGTTGGAATCAGAGGCAAGAGCAGCCAAGTTACTTTCAAGATGATCTATGGGACACATGGCCTGAGACTCCTCTAAATACAAGAAGTGACTCAGACTAGCTGTCCTCCGTGATTCTTGGGACCCAAGGGACTAGAAATTTTCATCCAAACATCTTCAACTGTTGAAATTAAACCCAGTTAAAAAGCTAAGGGGAGAAAGGTGGTGGCAGTGAATCTGAGAGTAGAGACTGAGGGAATGCTTGGGAAATCTAGCAA
This sequence comes from Vombatus ursinus, assembly GCF_900497805.2. NCBI lineage: Eukaryota > Metazoa > Chordata > Mammalia > Diprotodontia > Vombatidae > Vombatus > Vombatus ursinus. The sequence continues at coordinate 23,056,583 of NW_020954572.1, read as the reverse complement.
AGGAGAACCACTAAAGGATGCCAGTGTGTTATACCTGGTGGTCTAATGTACTCCCATAGCTGTTAACCAAGGAAACAAAATTCAGCTGCTCTCTTTAGGGATGGAGGAAGAGCCTAGGCAGCAAGGTTGAAACAGGAATGGCTTTGTTTTGTTTTATATGCATGTTCTCAATGGCCTTCCATCCCTCTTACAGCCAGCGATTCTGCCGATGATGGCTGGTCTCCATGGTCTGAGTGGACGTCCTGTTCGGTGACCTGTGGCAATGGGATTCAGCAGAGAGGCCGTTCTTGTGATAGCCTCAACAACCGATGCGAAGGCTCCTCTGTACAGACTCGTACTTGCCACATTCAAGAGTGCGACAAGAGATGTAAGTATCTTCTTGGTTTAGGAGTGTGGTGAATTGATTTCTACAACCAAGTAGTGTTTACCATGCACCATATGAATGATGTGATGATATCCCCCAAAGGACTGCTACATGTGTCCTCCTAGTCTTCTGGGATAACATTATCTAAAATAGCATTTGTCCATGAGGCCAGGGGGCACGGAGGATGGAATGTTGAACTTGGAATCGGGAAGACCTAAATTCTAGTCCTGCTTTGTAGACTTACTAAGCTACGCAACCTGGGCAAGTCACCTCATCCCTCTCCATCTCAATTCCTCATTTGTAAAGTGGGCATAATAGAGCACCTACGTCATAGGGTCATTATGAGGATCATATGAAACAACATGTAAAGAAAGCTCTGAAAATCTTAAAACACTATATAAATGCTATTTATCATCATCATCATCATCATCATCATTATCATCAGTAGCTAAGATTGACTTCAATATCAAACATAGAGCTGCTGTTGTATTCCAGGGAGGTTGCTGGTGATACCTGAAAAGGGATCTGAGTCTTTGTCTTTCCACAAGTGCACCAAACTGATATTGTCAGTAACAAGCAACAATTTACTTTAGTCAAACAGGATGGAGGCTGGAGCCACTGGTCTCCATGGTCATCTTGCTCTGTGACCTGTGGCAGTGGTGAGATCACCAGGATTAGACTGTGCAACTCTCCTAGCCCCCAGATGAATGGAAAGCCATGTGAAGGAGAAGCAAGAGAAACCAAGGCCTGCCAGAAAGATCCCTGCCCAAGTAAGTGCAGTCATTAATGAAAAACAGAGACCTGGGCCAAAAGCTGTGACCCAATTGGATTCTGGCATGTCTTGTTGACCATTCAGTGGATGACTGGTCAAAAGATACATCCTTAAAAAAATAGAAACAAACCCTACATATTTAGTCTCTTTCTTTTAACTTCAACAGCCAGAAAATTATTTGAAATTTATTTCCATATCAAACATAACCACCACGTGTTTAAGAGTAGCAACAATTTCTATCCTAAGAGAGGATTCCAAGATTTCAAAGGAATTCTGCACAGATTAACCTTGGCTTCTTTTCCTGCAGTCAATGGAGGCTGGGGACCTTGGTCACCATGGGATATCTGCTCTGTCACCTGTGGAGGAGGCCTGCAGAAGCGTAGCCGGCTCTGCAATAACCCCAAACCCCAATTCGGAGGCAAGGATTGCATGGGTGATGCTACTGGAAGCCAAATCTGTAACAAGCAGGACTGTCCCATTGGTAAGTAAATCATCGATTACCCTTTTATTGCAAGCCACAAGACAGTTGCACTGAGTGGGTTTCCATTTAATTACACACTCACAGTCAGCAAATGAGGTAGTTAAAACCCTCCTATTCACAGGGGTCTTCATGTTCTGAAATGCAATTGGACAACATAATCTCTGAACATCATCGCTGCACAGAGAAGCAAAAATGTTTTCCTCTCTAATTTTTTGTCAGCGTGCTTTCTCAGCAGCTACAGTAACTTTGCTCTAAATCTTACCTGGCTTTTTTCATCTTGGCCCAGATGGATGCCTGTCAAATCCTTGCTTTGCCGGTGCCAAGTGTACCAGTTACCCTGATGGCTCTTGGACGTGTGGTGCCTGTCCTCCTGGATACACTGGAAATGGAATCCAGTGCAAAGATGTTGATGAGGTAAGTAATTAGTGGTTCTCAGCAGCAAGCGTGTCCAGATTCTAGCCTTCAAACAAGCAATGCCCTTGTTCGTGATTCCCTGTTAAAGATGTAGACATCTTAACACTAGGAAAACGCTTTGTTGTTTGTTCCTCTTCCCACAGTGCCAAGAGGTCCCTGATGCCTGCTTCAACCACAATGGAGTACACAGGTGTGAGAACACTGACCCTGGCTATAACTGCCTGCCTTGTCCACCACGCTTCACAGGATCTCAGCCTTTTGGACAGGGTGTTGAGCATGCCACTGCTAACAAACAGGTACAAGGGTATATATGTCTGCCATAGGGAGAGGAGTTCATAGGATCCTAGATTTAGAACTACAAAGGGCCGCAGAGGTCATTTAATCCAGTCTCCTCACTGGGCCTCTCTGGGCCCAAGGTCAAGTGATTTGCCAAAGTTCAGAGACAAAGGTAGTACATGGCAGGACCTCCAATTCCAAATCCAGAGATCTTCCCAAGATACTCTGCTGCCTCTCTCTTGTGTTCCTTGCTGAAGCAAGTAAAGGGAGAAGTCTTATAATATTAAGCCCTCTCAAAGGAAAAACAAACAAAAAAAAAGATAGATACTTTGCACTTTGGTCACATTAGCTATGGAAACATAATCTGGACGGGCAGTGATAAATCCTGCTAGGGATCTGATAGGCAAGAGTATTGAAGAGCCAAAGGAAAGACTTCATAGTATCTGAAAATGTTGCTAATATAAATGGCAGAATTCATTCATAAAAAAGAATTTAGATTGATAAAGTCTTAGCTCAACTAGGAGATGAAAGCTTCAAGAAATACAAATGTTCATTCATTTTTAGAAAGTAATTTTGGGTTCTCTTGGGGGTAGGAATGAGAGTGAGAAGGCAGTCAGAATTACTTCATATAAAGCATCTCCCTAATTTTAGGATATAGGAAGAATCTTAATTCATCTTATCTGCTTTTGAGGGTTTCTGAGAAGCTCTCTTAAAGTGGTTTTAACTATGTGATGGTTTGTGTTTTCAGGTGTGCAAGCCACGCAATCCTTGCACTGATGGAACTCATGACTGCAATAAGAATGCCAAATGCAATTACTTAGGACATTACAGCGACCCCATGTTCCGCTGTGAGTGCAAGCCAGGCTATGCCGGCAATGGCATCATCTGTGGGGAAGACACCGACTTGGATGGCTGGCCCAACGAGGACCTTGTCTGTGTTGCCAATGCAACTTATCACTGCAAAAAAGTAAGTCGGGCCTTCCATCATTCCATTTTGCAAAGAATATGATGCAGTAGCTTTCTGTTTTTTTTAAGTGTGATAAGGAGCTGTGGGGGGCTCCAACTTTGAAAATAAGAATTGTATAAGATCTAATCTAATCCATCTAATGAGGGAGATTAAAAATCATTTAAAGTACTGACAACACTAATTGGAAGCCATCCTTTTGAGGGTTACATATCATAATTAATTGTTGTCAGAAGTGGTACGAGAAAATACCAACTGGAGAGGTTGACTCATACTTACAACATGCAAAAACTATTGAGCCTGTGGCAACAGTACAAATACCTTCCCTGCATCTCCAAGAACAAGCCTGCCTGCCTGCCTGTACAAGTTGTGTGATTTACAGCATCCCTGGTGTGTTCTCTTTAGCCTTTTGGGGTACTTAAGCAACAATGTTTAAGGAAGGGGAATAAAGAGAATGGAAATTTGGGTCGTAACAAGAATGTTCTTTCTCTTCCTTTAGGACAATTGCCCTAACCTTCCCAACTCTGGCCAGGAAGACTATGATAAAGATGGAATTGGTGATGCCTGTGATAGTGATGATGACAATGATAAAATTGAAGACGACAGGGTAAAGGACTAAACATGTTTCTCATTTCTTCTTTCATCTTTCCCATTTAGCAGCTGCCTGGTAGCCTGGAGCTCCTTAAAATTCCAGACAATCACAAGGTTATCAGAAATTGCACTGTTAGTAGTATATTTCATAGCTGAAAAATATTTAGGGGAGGAGACTCAAAGAGTTTGAAAGTCAGATGAGCTTTTAAAATTAAATTGTCTGCAAATCTTTTTCTCCTGAGAATCTCCAGATGCTTCATCCTCTAGGTTAGCGTTGATTAAAAGTTATTTTCACATTTCTATAAGCCTTCTCCTATATGGTCTCTATTAATGCCATTCGTAAGTTATATAGTAGGCTTACATTGGGGATAGGGGGTGGTTGTATCAGAGATGAGATGATAATGCTACAAGAGTCTTTTCTTCAATCACAATGATCTATGACATAAAAAGGAATTCATTTCCATACACAATTTCATGGCTTTTATTATTTTGTGCTGTGATTTTTTTTTTATTCTAGGTACTTAGCCAGCCCCTAGCATAGTGCCTAGTATAAATAGCAAGGGATTATAATGCTTATTATCTTGAGTACCCATTAAGTAACCATGATGCAAATTGTATACAGTTGTACTTTGAAGTGAGTTGAAGTGGTTTTCATTGTTAACCACCTAACATTTTTGAATTCTTTCTCCTGTTCAGGACAACTGCCCATTCCATTATAACCCAGCCCAGTATGACTATGATAGAGATGATGTTGGTGACCGCTGTGACAACTGTCCCTATAATCACAATCCAGATCAAGCAGACACTGATAACAATGGAGAAGGAGATGCCTGTGCTGCAGACATTGATGGAGATGGTAAGGCTCCTGCTTAGTAAGACCTGCAATGTACTGAGCAATTGAATCTTTGATTATCATCTTCAGTCTTGGCTAGTAATATTCAGTTTGAATTGGAGGCCTTAGGCCAGGGTATCAAAATCTTATCTGTTTAAGGTAATCTTACCTTACCTTACTCCTTTCTGAAGGTATTCTTAATGAGAGAGACAACTGCCAATATGTATATAACGTTGACCAAAGGGATACTGATATGGATGGCATTGGTGACCAGTGTGACAACTGCCCACTAGAACATAATCCAGATCAGGTAGGTGTCTTTAAAAATGTATCTTCCAATGGCCATTTTCTAAACCTAGAACAATGCTATGAAAGCACACATGATAGTTTCTACATCCCCATTATCATAATTCATTAAGGTCTCATAAGCAATTGCAAACCTTTGATAAACATAGTACTAAAGATCTGAGCTCATGCAGATCTTTTACTTAAGTTTCTTCCTGGGACCTAACAAAACTGGTATATTTGATTTTCTGTTCATCTTTGGATACAAAAACATAGAGGTATTTCCTTTTTGATGAAGCAGGAGATTTGTGACTTTGGTGGCTTAGAACAATGTACCATTAAATATAAATAGAAATAAGACCACTGAGGAAAAGTTATGCCCTGAATTGGGTCTAGAATTTGGCCTTGGGAAGACAGATAAAGTGAAAACAGTAATCAGTCTTGGAGAAATCAGTTGTTTACTTTACCATGAATTTGACATTAAAATAAGTCCTGCTTTACCCAACCCAAGGCATTCTGGGAACAGGTCTTAACCAGAGCAGGTCCAAAATTTTAGAGCATTTCATTTTGTTGTTGTTGTTATTATAATCATACACTGACTCTTCAAAGATGAATGTAAAAGGGAGAAAAAATGCAATGTACATTTCAAAGGATTGTTATTTTTCTCTTATTGGCAATGGAGAAAACAGCTTCAACAAAAATAGGAAGGTTTAATCTTTGCTAGATTAAGGTCTTACCCTACCTACCAAATACCTAATAGTTTAGCTCTACAGCAGATAAAGCTTTGTACAGTCCTCTAAAGAAGAAGGAAAAAATAGCTTAATAGCTTCAGGTATATAAGTAGATTGTTTGAATGATCCTAAGGAACTCTTACAATACAAGGACCTCTGACAATTCAAAGATATTGAGTTTTATGTACTTTTAAATTTGGGGCTTTGCATGAAATTCAAAACTTCTTCAAGGCTCATAAGTTGAGATTCTTCTTTCCCAAGAAAGCGACAAAACTTTACTAAGGTTACTAAAACTTACTAAATATTATCTTAAGAAGAACTAAGAATCTCTTAAGTAGCCAAATCCATCTTAGAAAATCTCCAAAACATGAGACATGGCAGACATGTATAAATATCCCAAACAAACTTACAAGTTGAAGACATATGGAATTGAGAATATGGTATACATATCTTTCACACCAGTAAATGTGTCATTCCTAACAGAGATAAGATCAGATGATCAAATGACTGTAAATAAAAAGGAAAAAAGCAAGCAATTAGCCCTCATCCAGCATCTACTTTGGAAAACTGGTCCAGAAAATACTGGGGACACTGATCACAAAGGAACCCTACCAACTCCTGTGCTTTTTTTTTTAAACTTATTCAAGATTGGAATATTCATAGACACCTGGGGTCTGCTCGCTCTTAATAATTACATTTGTCAAAGGTCCTGTTCTCCTTTTGTCATTCTCAGTACAAAAGCCCACAGAACCTAATTCCTTTGGGTCACTCTATATTGCTCTGGAGTTCTAATTAGAGCCTATTACACAAGAATTGCATTTACGTGTATTTTCTGTGCTTTAAGAACATAGAATGGAGGCTGTCATACCAATTTGTTGTCTATCACATATCAGTAAATACATCAAGACCAAGCTCAAAGGACAGAAATAAGATTTAGTCTCAGGGCTTCATCTAGTTTTTGGAAATGGAAATAAAAGTTTCATATGTGTTAAGAATCCCTAAAGTTTAAGTAATTGGATATTATTCTTGTATTTCACCTTGGTCTGAAATCTTTTTTTTTCTTTTGAAACTTCAAACATCCCTGGAGTCTCAAATCTTCATGTTAGTAAGATTTCAAATCAAGACAAATTATTTTAAAGGTGAAAATCTTTAGCATAAGTGAATTTTCTCAGTTATAGATAGAAAAAGACTAAACATTTTATTCTCTTTTGGAGGGGTCTCTTAAGTAACAGCAGTTCAAACAATGAAATTCTCACCTTTGTGTTAAATAGACCATTGACCACAGATTGTAGGTTCTCTGAAGGCAGGAAACATTTCTTATTCACTTTTACATCCCCTTAACATCTAGCATAGTATTTTGCCAATATAAGATATTTCATAAACATCTGTCGAAAGACTGAATGGTTATTGATTCTTCCATTTTTTCCTTTCTCCTTTCCTTTTCCAGTTGGACTCTGACTCTGATCGTATTGGTGATACATGTGACAACAACCAGGATATTGATGAAGATGGCCACCAGAACAATCTGGACAACTGCCCCTATGTTCCCAATGCTAATCAAGCTGATCACGACAAAGATGGCAAAGGGGATGCTTGTGACCATGATGATGACAATGATGGTATCCCCGATGACAGAGACAATTGCAGACTGGTGCCCAATCCTGACCAGAAAGATTCTGATGGTGAGTGACCTAATCTACGATTTCACAGGGATACTTTCCTGACGTGAGTATCCATTTTCAAGGCAAACAAAAACACAACTGAAGTACATAACAATATCCAAATAGGAAAAGTATTATTATCCTGTAAGGTGGGCATTTATAATATTCCCTGGCACCAAGATTATAAAAGGGGATCCATTTTATCTGCCCTGGAAATATTTCATCCTTTTTAGAAGTCTTCACATTGTATTTTAAGTAGTGTGATATAATCCTGGGAAATAAGTTTATCAGAATGAGAACTAAGAGATTCTCACTTCTAATGACAATTTGGGTGCAGTATTGAACTTTTTGACTCCTCCCTATTTGTCCCAGGAAATGAATCTATAAAGGAATAGGGTTTTGATTTCTGAAAGTAGTCATGCTGATGCTTCTGAATTATCCCTGTGTTTTTTTTTTTCTTTTTAACCTCAGGTGATGGACGAGGTGATGCCTGCAAAGATGACTTTGACCATGACAGCGTGCCAGACATTGACGATATCTGCCCAGAGAACTATGATATTAGTGAAACCGATTTCCGACGATTCCAGATGATCCCTCTGGACCCCAAGGGGACATCTCAGAATGATCCCAACTGGGTTGTGCGTCACCAGGGTAAAGAGCTGGTCCAGACTGTGAACTGTGATCCTGGCCTTGCTATCGGTGAGTATAATTTCCTCATAATGAGGGCCTGATGAAGAAATAAAATGTAAAACCATGTAAAACTGTTAGTTGGATAAGATTCCTTTAGATCTTAAGGGAGTCCTAGAAACATCTGAGACTTCTAATAGGACTCAGCTTGAGGACTGACCATCAACTTGCAATATCTCTTCTTTCAGGCTTTGATGAATTTAATGCCGTGGACTTCAGTGGCACCTTCTTCATCAACACCGAAAGAGATGATGACTATGCTGGCTTTGTGTTTGGCTACCAATCCAGCAGCCGCTTCTATGTCGTGATGTGGAAACAGCTCACCCAGTCCTACTGGGACAGCACTCCCACCATAGCTCAGGGCTATGCAGGTCTCTCTGTCAAAGTGGTCAACTCAACCACAGGGCCAGGGGAGCACCTGAGGAATGCTCTGTGGCACACAGGAAACACCCCTGGTCAGGTAAGCCACAGCAATGCTAAGCAGTGGCATAAGGACACAAGGGGAAAATCATTAGCAATAGGGATACTATTCTTTGAATGACTCTATTAACATGGAAGCTTTAGAAGTCAAAATCCCCAGAAACTTCAATAACTGCTAATCACACTGACTTTGTACCTAGCTTTGAGTATGATGTAGTTTGTGCAGGAAGCATACTGTGTCTAGGAAGTTCCCCTTCAAGGACAAAAAGAAGTTTTGGACCTCAGAGAATAGGAGGATTTCCATTCTTTCTCTTCCTCAAGGACATAGCATCTCTGTTCTGTTTGAGTTAATAGCTCCATTTTAGATAGGCTGGCAAGAATGCACATCAAACTGGGAAGAGTGTGAAAAGTCTCCTCTTCAAAACACTGCTATTTAGAGCTACTCAGTAACTTTAGGAATTTGTTTCTTATGAAGTGTCCTTTTTTAGTGCATTAAACTAAACTTTTCATTATTTTTTTTTCCTTCAGGTTCGAACCCTGTGGCATGACCCTCGTCATATTGGCTGGAAAGACTTCACTGCCTACAGGTGGCGTCTTAGCCACAGACCCAAAACTGGTTTCATCAGGTAACTATACTGATAAATTTGTCATGAATCAATACTATTCCAAAGTAGTTTGGTGAAGAAAGAAGGGTGGGACTACCCAGATTTAGTTTTCCACTTGAAATGACTTGGGTAACTTATGATTGCTTTTTTTTTTTTAAAAAAGAGTGGTGATGTATGAAGGAAAGAAAATCATGGCTGACTCAGGACCCCTCTATGACAAGACCTATGCTGGTGGAAGACTAGGATTATTTGTCTTCTCTCAAGAAATGGTGTTCTTCTCTGATCTTAAATACGAATGCAGAGGTAAGGCTAACAGAATCAACTCAAGTATAGTCAAATCTCACTGACTGAGCCTAGGTGGAGGAAGGACAATGTGAATCAATAAAAAACCAGAATTACAGACTATTTTTAAAGAAAATAAGAGGCTTCTTAGCTTGGTGAATAGAAAACTGACCTGGAAACAAAGAAATACAGGCTGAGTTCAAGTCCTATCTCTCATACAGACTGGCTGTGGGGCTTCACTGCTTAACCTCTCACTGTCCTGGGTGATTCTCTAAGACTATGATGTTCACCCAGGAGTTCCCTATACCAATGGCATCAAAAGCCTAGTGCCTGTGTTTATTATTTGAGAGAAATAAGTGTTTAACTTCCAAATAAACAAACTAATATTAAATGAAGTGCCCCCTGAAATTTCCCTTTAAAATAACAATGAATACTGCATGGTTCAGTATTGGTTTCAGTCCAGTCACTTTCCAAATTATCCCAGATTCTCAATGATGAGGGTATAATTAACAAGGTTTTCTACCAATTTAAAATAATCTAAACCTCATCTTTCATGGCATCTTCCCTTATATGAAAAGAGGAAGCATGCATGTGCATTTGTGTTGGTTAAACTAATCTTCAGAGTCACCAGAGACTTTTGTATCTTTTCTTTTGCTCCATCAATATCTGCTAAGCACCTACTGAGTGTCCAGAATTGTCCTTGAAATTCTTTCCATTCTTGCAAACCAACTGGTCAAGCCAGTGAGGGAAGTCAAAGTGTAAGAGGTTGATTGACTTAGCTCACAAATGATCTCTAAAGGGTAGTAAGGCTTTGGAACAGAATTTGGAAACAATATTTTTTGAGCTCAGCTGCCAAAGATTACATAGAATGCAGCATAGCTCTAGTTGCTAAATTCCAGTTACTAAAATTTGTGAAACAGCACTGTTTCGAGGCCCTGGGTTCAAATTCCACTCTTATCAATCAATACTTGTGTGATGTTGAGCAAGTCACTCAGCCTCTCTGGGACTCAGATTGCTTCATCTGAACAATTAGGGAGTTGGAGTAAATAGCCTCTAAGGTCCTTTCCAGCTCTGTTTCTATGATCCTATTTGATTCTATTGTCACTAGCATCATTGGCAACTAATGAATTTAAATGGAAATACTTGAAAAATCTTGAATTCTGCTTATAATTTTTATCATAAAAATAAAGTCATGCTACCTGCTAGATTGCTAATTGACTGATGGTGAAATTGTAATGATTATATGAGCTTAATGGTATTCATTGTTTCTTCCTACAGATTCCTAATCACCAAACTGTTGTTCAATAGACTGAACTTTCAAAATGCTGTGTTGCACCTTCTCAAACAATGGACTTTAAGAGATCCTGGGATCATCCTTTTCCTCCCTCTAGTCTTCTGCTTAACTAAATGTGGATTCTAAAATATGACTTGCCTTAAGAAAATGCAACTTAAAACCAGACTCAGTACTCAGCCTCTATGGAACAAGAAGACATCTTTCAAGGCTATAAAGGATTACTTTTAGTCGACAGTTGAACAAGAAAAAGCATCTGCTTGCTTCAGTCAGAAAGATGTTTGCTGTAATGTTGATTACAGGGTAATTATGCTGCCCCTGCTATTGGCAGCCCCATGAAACAGCATTTTGTAATGAGGACATCTCTGGATGAGCTGTGAATTGCATCAAAAGCATTTTCATGCATGTGAGGGACAGAAAAACTGTGGGATTAGCAAAAAAAAAAAAAACTCCCCTAACTTACCTTCATTTAAAAATGGATGAGGTAGGATGGGAGAATGTTTCTACGGGTGGGGAGGAAGGCTGGTAGATCCACGTAACATGTCTGGAGAAAGCATGGAGGAACTGTTACAGTTCGGTAATGAATTTTTTTTAAAAAGTGAATGAAAAAACTATTACTGGACTTCAGGATACTGTCCAATAGTATTAGCTGGTTAACCCTTACCAATAGACATTTACGTGGAAGGGAAGGGAGGGAAGAATTGGCACAATGGATTCCCAGCCCTCCCCATCGCCATCACCTTTAAAGTCCCAAATTGGCAGTCACAATTAACTGGTGGAAGGCAATGCTCTGTCATTGCTTGGTGAAATAATGATGATCTGTTTTATTCCAGATGTAGCTTTTGCAGATGTAGCAAAAAAGTAGGAAGACCTACCATCTCAGTGAGCACATGTGTTGTCCTTCAAGGAACAGGCAACTGTGCTTATATTTTATGGTTAGAAAGGCACAAAAATTATTAGCAACCTAAATAGACATTCCTTTTTATCTTTTTTTTTTATTAATGTCATGGACTTCTTTAACTCTCTTTCTTGGATTGTAGATTTAAAAAAAAAAACCCTTTAAAATGTAACATATTTATTTTTTACCTCTCCTGGATAACCTATGACTGAAGGACTATTCAAGAAACAAGGAACAAGCGTTAGAGACTATCCATAGAATCATTGTTACGAGTCTTCATGACTGTAAGATTGTAAATACAGATTATTTATTAACTCTGTTCTACCTTGAATTTAGGTTTAGTTTTGAAAGTGCTTGGATCAGATAGTTGAGATTTATCAACTACAAAAGAGTAAATGTCCCCTAAGAATGTGGCTCAAGGAGAAGCAGTGAGTGGGGTGTTCTTTCAGTTAGTGAGTGTGAGTGATTGGATTTTCTGGTCTTGTTTTTGTTTTTGTTTTTGTCTTTGGGCAGTTTGGTTGGCTGTAGATTAGTGGCTTGACTTTCAGATGACTAAGAATGCCAAGAGGCCTTTACATACTGTCTATCCCGATCTCTTGTGTCTGTTGCCAGGGAGAGGGAAAACCATTTATACCTGTTACCTTTCATTTTTCCAAAAGAGAAAAAAAAATGACAAAGGTGAAACTTATGTACAAATATTACCTCATTTGTTGTGTGACTGAGATAAGAACCTTCGGATCAAGTGGAAAGAGTTTTAATGTCTAACAAACTTTTAAATCTACTGTAGTACTAAAAGCATTCAATGTTGTACATAGTATAAAAAAAGAAACTTTGCAGAAAAATGTATTCCCTGTAAGAAAATGGCATCAAAATGTTAAATACAATTTCTAACGTTGTTATGTTTTTCTGTCATCCTGTATACCATTGCTTTATTTTTATAAATTATTTTTCTCATTGCCATTGGAATAGATATCTCATATTGTGTAGATATGCTATTTAAATAATTTATCAGGAAATGCTACCTGTAGAGTTAGTGTTTCTATTTTTATAAAATGTTTGCACACTGAATTGAAGAATTTTTTTTTTTTTGCTTTTTACTCCCTCCCAGCCAGGTTTGTACTATTTGCATATATTCTTTTTCTAAGAATGTTTTTTTGGTACACATTTTTATCCATTTTACAGTTTAACGCAGTGTAAGTTGTACAGTTTCTTACATATGAGGAACATCAATAAATCAATATGGAAATTTATATACACCTACTGATTCTCATTTCATTTGTTCTCTATGAGCTTTACTTTATGAAACATTAGTAGATTCTATACCTAATGAAACACAGCACACATAGTATTTAACTATATCCTCTAATTTTTTTTTTCAAAAGACTGTTATGGAACCTGAGTTGTCTAATTCTAGAATACACTTATTCAGCCTGCAACTTTAAGAATATTTCAATATTTCAAAAATATGACATCCAAGACATCACTCACAGAGAATAACATTTTGTCACATCAAATGCCATTTATTTAGGTTTTAAGATCAATGATGTTGCAAAAAGAGATCAAGAGAGAGATGAAGGAAGGAAAGAAGGAAGAGAAAGTAAGGAAGAGAGAGAAAGTGTGAGAGAGAGAGAGAGAGAGAAAGAGTCGTACAGTCAAGTCACAAAATTACCCAAATCAATAGCCTTGGGTTGGTACAAAGGCTGAGTGCTAGGTAAAGATTTTCAAAGCATGTAGACAACTGAGTTAACTATGGTTTGAAAAGTCAAGCCAAGTAAAATAGAACACCCATTTAGAACAGAGCTTCTCAACCTGAGTCAAGGGATTCAGGTTCTTGTATAAAAAAATGCATCTCTATTTGCATAACATCTAATTGTTCAATTATTTTAAAACATTCTAAGGAGACCACAGGCTTTACTTAGTGTAAAGGGTCCATCACACACACACACACACACACACACACACACACACATACGCACGCATGCACACAAACATGCATGGCAGTTTGCACTAAGAACTCCTGCTTTAGAAAGCATGAACAAAAAACCCAGTCAAAACCAGATGAAGAGAAGAAGTCCAGAGCATTTAGAGCATCCAAAGACAAGCAAATAAGGGACCTAATGAATTACTCTGCTCCAAATTCTAAGGTGTAACTAGAGCCATACCCAACCAAGTACACATATTTTGGCAGATCACATCTAATCATATAGAATATTTACTGCAACAGTCTAGTTTCATCTCAACAGTGCAGAGCTGAAGAGGAGATATCAGAAGCAGCAGTGGTGCTGTGCTGTCCAAGAATCTCAGGTGAGGTGTTCTTTAAGGAAACAGTCCCTTGAGCTCAACACACCATTCAGCCTAAAGACAGAGGGAGATGCAATCGGTTCCAGTGGCTCCCTAGCTGAGCAGGCTAAATCAAGGATCTCTTTCTCTAGTCATTCCCCATGTTTCTCTCTAAAATGCTGCTAAACTTTGCTTTGAGATCAGCAGATTTCATGAAAATATATACCTTGTTAAAAATGGAAACATCATCACTGAGGTGTTAGCTTTTTCATATGACAAGAGTTTATTGTGTGTATTTCTGGAATGGGATATATTAGTGGGCAATAAACCAAGTCCCATAGGCTTTTATAATGAAGGTGGTACCAGCTACTTTTTTTATGATCCTATGAAGAGCCATAAATAGAAAAGCTCACCTTTACTACTCCTAATTTCACCACCAACAATAATTTTTCTTTCCACATCAGTGCCTGGGCACCTTATTCTAGGGCAAATACTTGGGCTCAAAGAGAACCTTAACATAGAAACAAAAGCATCTTTTTTTTCTCTCCCTGAGGCTGGAAGACATTTTATTTTTTAATAGAGTTCACATTGAAGTGCAATGCAAAAGTACCTTCTTTGACCCGCTAAAGAATTACACTTGGCTCACTGATAAGGAGGAATGGTCTTAGCACTTTTAATGGCATTGGAACATGATGTCTTTAGTGTAAGAAATTCTCATATGGGGATGCTCCATCTTCCAATGCTGGGTACATACCTTCTAGGCAACTCTAGTTTGGGAGACTTAACCTAGGGTCACACAGCCACTATGTGTCAGAAGCAAGACCTAAACCTAAGTCTTTTGGGTTTCAAGGCCCACTCTCTATCTGCTGTGTTACACTGATTCTCATTTTCAAAGTGTGATGAATTTTAAAATCATTTCTGCTTTACCTTTCTTCTCCACAACTCCTGTAACAAAAAGGAGTTATGCAAAATCTCTGTATGTAAAATCTAGTTTGCAAAACCAAATGTGTTTTAAGGATATACAGGTGTTGTGGCTCCAGTCTAGAAATACTTCTATTTTCTTAAGCCTTTAATTATACCTAAGATCATCACTAAAGACAGATTTCAATCAGGAAACTACAGTAGAAAGAAACTTCATGTGGGAGACAGAAAGATAAGGAAAATATTAGTGAAGCTGAGATCTTCTGTAAGGGTAATGAATAATCAGGACACAAACAGATAAATCTAGCTCTTCTCAGGCCTTACTTTTAACCCTAACTCATATTAATTTTGCTGATGACAATGTGAATGAATGAATGGATGGATGGATGGATAGGTGGATCCATGGACAGATGGACAAATGAATGAATGAATGAAAAAGCATTTAGTAAGTGATTACTATGTTCCAAGCACTGTGTCCAATACTGTAGATACAAACTCAAAAGAGAAGATATCCCCTGCCCTCAAGGAGCTTACATTCTAACAAAAGAAAAAAACATATTACATAGGAAAGTGGTAGCCAGGGAGACCAGAAAGTTACAGGGATAGTGAGTACTTTGAAAAAAAGTGCGCCTATGACAATTGTCATCTGTTAAGATAACACAAAATAGTGTATCATCATATGTCACACTGAATTTGTCAGGAGGCTCTGAATTCATTGACAGTGACATCTCCTGGCACTAGTATAAAAGACCTCTTGGCATCAGTATAATTTCAGTGACATGGTAGAGCCTTTACATTAGCAAGAGGTGTTTTCATTTTAAACCAGTGTACGGCAAACCATGGAAGATGAGCCTAAATGTGAAATTTGCTTGTCAACAACCTCTTTCAAAAATTGCTATGGAATTCATTAAAATGGAGCCAAGTAAAACTGACACAAGCAATCACTAATGGTATCCAATACCAGTCTGTGAAACTTTGCCAGCATGAAACAATAATGTTTCATAGATATTACCCAGAATTTCATTAAAAATGGCATAACAGGTTGTTCATTTCCTGAATCAAAAATGGGATGGGTTCTTACTTTCAAAGCCAATTCAGCCTATATTGTTTTGGCATAAGATATTTTGTTGTGAGTCCAAGTTACTGACTTGTCCCTGTAGTATCTCCCTCTTCTCAAAGTACCACCATAGGAAAAGACTCTGTAACTTTCTGAAAGACTACGAATAAAGATGACAACAAGTCAAATTCCTACTTAATTTAAGTAACTCTGGTGAGGAGGTAGGTCATGATAATCTTACAAAGGGATTGTTCTGTTGTAAAATGAGAGAAGCTACTATGAAAACTTGTAAAAAAAAATCACATGGTACATTTTCTCTTTGTTTTTTTTTCCATCCCTTTAAACTGTACAGACCATAGTGGAGGGGTTGTTTCCTAGGATGTGGAGGAAAAAACAGAACCCCAATAAAATTCAGCAAAACTGACAAGTGCAATGAAGTTGAAATTCACTTAAAATTAAAATATATGAAACAATGGCCACATTTCAAATTCCAGGAAACGAAAGGACGCTGAAAAATTATGTTTGTTCCTACATTCAGCCCATTGGCATGTGTAAAATTAACAATTAGAAAAGGCATCTGTGAACAAATTCACATGCTTGAATTATGAATGTCAAAAAGAGTGAATGAATTAATTTCACAAACAAACGGAGATGAAATGACACCAATACATTCATCACTGAGGGGGGCCTTCACTGAATTCAATGGTTTAGTAAGTCAATCCAATGGAAAAAAACCAGGCCTTTTAACTGGATTAACGAATAGTCTAAAGTAAATCTTAGCAACTTGTTTTCCTTAGGAGTCTTTGACTTCCTCTTCTGTCTTGTCTTCTGTCATTAATTCATCTGTATAAGAAGACAAGATCAGCATTATTAGGCCATGGGAAATATATGCATGAGCAACTAGAGGGGGAAAAAAGAAAATTAATATGAAAAATCACAGAATTTCAGAGTGAGAAAGAACCTTAGAAATCATAGTCTAATCTCTCTTTTTTGACAAATGAAGAAATTGTGTCCTAAAGGTGGGGAAAGACTTAAGGTTACATAATTAGTTCATGGCAGATGCTGAGGTCTAGACTTCCAGCCTAATGCTTTTCCCGCTACCTTTGCACATAAGGAAGTAGATAGAAACAATTTCTAATGATTAGAGCTATCTAAAAGTGTGACAGGCCGCCTTAGGAAGCTATGGGTTTCTCTTCACTAGAAGTCTTGAAGCAGAGGCTGAAAGACCACTTCTCAGGTGTGTTGTAGTGGGGACTCTTTTTCAGGTATGGATTGGAAGAAATGGTCACTTCAAACCTTAAAATTCTGTGATTCTGTAGGTTTGTGAATTCACAAAATTAGCTCAATAATCTAGTAACATTCTCCTTCAATATTTATTAAGGACTACAATGTACTAAGTATTATAAAGCAAAAGAAAGTCACCTGGCCTTTTGTGGCCTCCATTTTAAGCAATGGTTAACAAATATTTTCTGTTTGGTGACTCCAAAGGACTTGATGACTTAAACTTGGGAGTGGGGATCTGGGAAGAAACAATCATGTAGATTCTCAGTGCTATGGGTGACATAAAGGGAACTTAGGAGATTTTGGAACTTGGGACTTAGGGAACTAAACCATTCTCCTAAAAATAAAAGGCAGAGGTGGTGATTTGACTTTTATTTTCTTTATTCTGTATTGTTTCTGGAAAGTGGAGTAGGAACTACAAATCGTATTGGAAGGAAGGGTAGATACGAAGAAATTCCCATTTTCATTTATTTTGTAAAGGGGACATTAAGGAGTTTTCCCACAATTCTTTCATAAAGTATGAAGGCTACTCTGATTGGGTCAAAAAGGAGTAACATGTCTGTGAGAACAAACACATTTACCATGCCCCTGGGGGTTTAAAATAGTCACATCTTGGAAAGATGAGGACAGTCCAAATGAAAAGCCAGAAGTAGAGCAAGAACCCAGACCCTTTTAGGGAATTGCACTTTGGAGGGAAGAGAGGAATTTTTTCTCTTCTCCCTCCCCATAAGCCATTTCACTTTGAAGGGGGAACTACTTGACCATTAAGAGCTTAATGAATGAAAAGGTATGGATTAAGAATCTACTGTGTATGGTCCATGTACTGTGCAAAACAGTAGGAACACATTTTAAAAAGCAAGAGAATCTGTGCCCTAACAATCTAAAGAGGAGGAAAGAACGCATAGGAAAGTGAAAGAAACCTGTGTCTTATAAATTTGTGCAGTAAAATCTTATACCCAGTACTCATTTGATGGAATATACCAACTTACTAACAACAAAGGGCAATGAAATCCCTGTCCTTGACATTCTTAAATCTCTTTTCTATTTGTGAAAAATTCATTCACTCAGCAGGACCTTTGAGACCTATTTCCTTTTCACTGTTTCACTGATACTGCCATATCTGGTACAGAAGCAGCAGGAGAAAGGTGGGGAAAAAGATATGAAGGTGTTAAATCTGATGGCTTTGCTCTGACTTCCTCCTCCACTTACCTCCCTTTTCATACCTTCCTTTTTTCTTTCCCTTTCTTCTTTCCTGTCTTCCTTCCTTCTTTATGCTTAATAAATCCTTTCTTCTTCCTTCTCTCCCTCCCTCCTTCCTTCCTTCCTTCCCTCCTTCCTCCTTTTTCTCCCTCCTTCCTTCTCTCTTTCCTTCCTTTCTCCCTCCTTCCAAAATATATGGTCTCAAGTCACAGAATCTGGGCTCACACAGACCAGGTCTCATCTTGGGTGCTTCAGCCCAAAGGGTCAATTCTTTTCCTTTGGCTCATTGTCTATCTGGATTAATCTAGAAAGATCTCCAAGATTAAAAAGTACAGCTTGTCTCTAGAGTGCCACAAATGTGTGTGGCAGGGTCCCTAAATCTTGCACAGGCACTCAACATCCAATACAGTTATTGAGTATAAGATAGCTTTTCTTTAAAGAGAAAAATGAATATGATACTTAAGAATCACAGGAACCCATAGAAACATTAAGAAACATTAAGCATTAAAATGGACTATCAGTATCTCCCCCTCCTTCCTAGAAAAAAAAATTAGAGATTTCATCAGGGAAATGTATGACTGGAAGACAAGATGGGTTGGACATATAGCAAGAGTGAAGGAGGACCAGTGCACAGCCCTGGTTCTCCACTGGAATCACTGAAATGCCAGGAGAAAGTGAGGAAGGCCTTCAGCACATTGGGGAATTTTTCTATGGGGGAATTTATGGGAAGATATGGTCTCTCAGGACAGATGGGCATTAATGGGTTTAAACTGCATCATGAGAAGAAATATCAAAATCAATGACAAGACAGCTCACTTGAATCAGAGCATGCATGGAATACTGGAATAAGGACAAGAAAGAAAAAAAAAAGACACTGTGCAGCATTGAGAAGCCTCAGAATTAAATAAAGAGAGGGAGTGAAGGGGTATTGACTAAAATATCTCAGAGGAAACAGAGAAAGGACTCACACATAATAACACCTTATTTATAGAAAAATCCCTTTCCTCCTTTCCAAGGTCCCTGTAATTCAGCATGAGAAGAGTGTACTGAGTGATGAGTCATCCCAGAGTATGAAGCTCCATGAATCTGCAGCAGTGAGTACCCAGGTGAGTACAGAGGTGTCACCAGGGTGAATAAACACTGCACAGGGGGCTGGTTGTACTTAGGATTTGTGTATTGTCTTTACGAGTTAACATGGAATTGGGGGAATAAGGATAGTGACTAAATCTGTGTAGGGAACTCCCAAGAGAAGAAACTCCCTCTATGAACACACCTTTGTAACTTAAAGTCTTAAAAAGAACTGACTAAAGTTGTGGTGTCAAACTCAAATAGAAACTCAGGCCACTAAACCCCACCTAAGGATAAGGATTCCTACTAACCACTTAGAAAAACACATACTAATATTATTTAATATATACTATGTATAAGTATATGTGATAACATATACTATTATATATAATATAATAATATCCCATTGTA
Source organism: Vombatus ursinus (assembly GCF_900497805.2). NCBI lineage: Eukaryota > Metazoa > Chordata > Mammalia > Diprotodontia > Vombatidae > Vombatus > Vombatus ursinus. The sequence goes on along the minus strand of NW_020954572.1, from coordinate 23,036,811 downwards.
TTTTTATTTATCTTGTTAAATATTCCCTAATTAAATTTTAATCTGACCTAGGGCACATGTTTGATACCTTTGCTTAGAGCACCTCCAGCTTAATTGACTTGCCCAGTGTCAAATAGCCAATACTTGTATAAGACAGACCTTGAACTCAGGTCTTCCGTATTTCAAAGTCAGCTCTCTAACCTTTAGGACACACTGCCTCTAATATGGAAAAGCCTTAAGCCTCAATTTCTTCACCTATAAAATGAAGACAATAATATATGCACTATCAATTTCATGGAGTTGTGAAATAAATGACTAGGCCTCCCTTTCTCACCATGGCTGGAAGTGCAATGGCCACTCATGGGCTAGACCTCATTGTCTCTCATTAACATGGAATTAACTGCTCGTTCATCCCTCCTCAGGCAGCCTGGTGACCCCTCTTCCCTTCCCCCACCATCAGGAGCTCACAATATTGGTGCCAGACTTAGCACAAACATCCCAATGACTTAGTACACTGAAACTCGGAACTCCACAGCTGAAGCAATCTGCTAGCCTCAGCCTTACCAGTAACAGCGATTACCACCTACACCTGGCCTAGGATTAGTTTTGTCCCCTCAAAAATACTGGTAAGACATTTTTATGTAGAGCATATTTTTGTATCAAGCCTCTGATTCACAACTGGGTACCTTCAATAAAGGTGATGAAAAATAAATTGTGCTATAACAATGATACTAAAGGACATGAGGCATTGCTAACATTCATTTGTTTGTTTGTTTTTAAAGGAAAAATACCAAATTCAGTTACTTCGCCATGGATTAGGACTGATATAACTGAGGAACTATTCATTCAGTGCTTATGATGGAATAAACCTGAAAATTAAATATAGTCTGTACATAAGCCACATCTATACTATACCATTACCCACAAATACCAGGGACGATTATAATCACCACTCATTAAGAATATTTATGGCATTAGGAGGTCTGAAGTACCTTTTGAAATAAATGCTCTACCAAGTAAAACTAAATAACTTATTTCATTATCATTCAACTGTGAGGACACACTCTGGCTCAGCCTGTCTTAGTAGTATTTCTACCTAGTAGACAGAGACCAGTATAATTGACACATATATTTACTTCAAAAAATCCAAAATTCATGGCTTCACCAAAGTGAGCATTCTCTCCACCAATGAAGATAGCAATCACACCATGTCTTAGATCAAGGATTTTTAACTTTTTTTTTAATGTCATTGACCCCATTCCACCCCCCAACACCCTTTGGCAGTGTGGTGAAACCTATGGATCCCTTCTCAGAATAATGTCTTTAAATGAATAAAATAAAAATATATAGGATTATAAAGGAAACGATTAAATGTAGTCTGTACATAACACAGATCCCTCTTAAGAATCACAGGAACCCATAGAAACATTAAGAAACATTAAGCATTAAAATGGACTATCAGTATCTCCCCCTCCTTCCTAGAAAAAAAAATAAGAGATTTCATCAGGGAAATGTATGACTGGAAGACAAGATGGGTTGGACATATAGCAAGAGTGAAGAAGGACCGGTGAATAGCCCTGGTTTTCCACTGGAATCATTGAAATGCCAGGAGAAAGTGAGGACGTGATAGGAAACTATTAAAATAAAGATGTAATTTTTCCCATCCAAGTTTATAGGCCTCATAACATCCATGAAACCTAGACCTCAGGTTTAGAACCCGTCTTAAATGATTTTGATGATTTTTCTCAATGCCCCTCATAATTCAACCAGGAGTCATCCTTTTAGAGATAAGTTTCTCTGAAATTAGTTAGGCTGATCCTGAGATGACAGGCATATGATCCATCAACAAGGCAGCATAGTACTGCGGAATGAGAGCTGGATTTGGAGTCAGATGACCTGAGTTCAAATGTCAGCTCTGCTCTTTAATACCTGATCCTAGGCAAAGGCACATACTCTTGCTGGACCTCAGGTTCCATTTCTTCACCTGTAAAATGAGGAGATTGCACCTTAGGATCTCTGAGGTCCTTCTTTGTTCTAAATGGATCCTATGGTACATATGTGAAATTATTCCAAGTTATTAAGACCTGTCAAGACTTTCACTTCAAGCGCATACCCTTCGAGAACCCCATTCTTTGATTAGGCATCACAGTAGGACTTCAGTAGACACACCCATTTATACATAACTAAATTCACATAAAACATGTCTAAACACACACCTCAGACACCACTGACATGACCTGTATGACAGATCCACCTGTGCGTCCAATTTGGTAAGCTTAATTAATTTCTGCAATGTGAGAGTTCAAACAATCTCTGTCTCTACAACCAGTTTTGTTTTGTTTTGTCTTTACAAAAGACTAAATCTGCAATAATTTTAGTGCAGTATTAGGAGTAATCATTTCATCATTTACTTAGTGAATGAAGAAAAAAGAAAGAAAGAGAGATAGGGAGAAAAAGGAAGGAAGGAAGAAAGGAGGGAAGGAAGGAAGGAAGGAAGGAGAAAAAGAAAATTAGCCTCTTCTCATCTAGTTGAAATGCAAACTATATGTTCTCTCTGCAGCTGGAAAAAGACTTTACAACTTAAAACTATTTTAAAAATAGAAAAATCCATATTTTTCATATAAACTGTCAATCTATGCACTTCATATAACTCTTCATCAATACCAACACTTCTATTTCTATCCCTATTGTGGAGAATAAATGAAGGTTGCATTTCTGGAACATTATTATAAAACTGGTTATCAACTTCACTCAAGAAGTATCTAGGTAGTGTGGTGGATAGAATCCTACTGGACCTGTAGTTAGGAAGGTCTGAGTTCAAATCTAGCCTCAAACACTTAGAAGCTGTGTAGCACTGGGCAAATCATTTAAACTGCTACCTGCCTCAGTTTCCCCATGTGTAAAATGGGGATAATAGTAGCCCCCATCTCCCAGGGCTGTTGTAAGGATCAAATGATGTGATATTTGTAAAGTGCTTTGCAAATCTTAAAATGTTATATAAATGCTAACTATTATTCACTCGCAGGCAGTTAGGCAGTACAGTGGTAAGAGTACTGGGAATCAGAAAGATTCATCTTCCTGAGTTCAAATCCAGCCTCAGACTAGCTGGGTGACCCTGGGCAAGTTTCTTAATCCTGTTTGCCTCAGTTTCCTCATCCATAAAATGAGCTGGAGAAGTAAATGGCAAACCACTCCAGTATCTCTGCCAAGAAAACCCCAAATGGGGTCATGAAAATTCAGACACAGACACAGACATGGCTGAAACAACTGAACAACAAAATTATTCAGATACAATTGAACACTGGTTTGCAAAAGGCACTCTGCTGGTCACCCAGCTATGGGCAGAGGGGCAGAATACAAAGCTAAATCAAAAAGTCCTCAAGGAGCTTCAATCTAGTAGGTGAGATAAGTTAAGCACACCAATAAGTATATTAAAAAACAATGGGAGATAAGTAAGTAGCAACCCTGCCATGTAGGCTGGACCAAGACAGCCAGACTTAGAGGCAGGAAAACTTGAATTCAGCGCTGCCTCTGACACTTACTGACTATGTGACCCAGGACAAAGTCACTTAAGTGCTCAATGCCCTGGGCAACTCTCTAAGACTAGTATATATTACTGAGAAGGTGCCCATCTGCATTGATAGAAGAAGCTTCTTTATTGGTAGTGCCAAGGAAATTGGCAGGTACAGTCCAAACCATGTCATAATTACTGGTAGGGTTAGACAGATAATATTCATGATCCTCTCTTTCTTTGGGTAGAAGATTACAAGGTTTCAAACCTAGGTCATGCTATTCATAGAAACAGAGAAGGAAGAGGAGCTGGTTCATGGTTAGAGGAAGGGCGGAGGAGTTTGGTTTGAGACATGGTGGGTATGAGGTGCAAGCCAGACATCTAAGAGGAAATGTCCTATAGGCAAGTGGAAGTATGGAACCAGAGCTCAGGACTGAAGAAAAGTCAGAGCTGGAGACAGACTCCACAGACTCTCTAATAACAGCACAAAGGCGATAGTTTTCACCCCTGGAGTGATCATCAAAACTACAGATGCTTTTAAATCAAACAGACAATTTACCCTCCACTCACATCAAAAGTGTCTGTGGTATTTCTACCTGTATCTATATAATAAAGAGGTCATTAGATCATTACAAATTTTCTAACGTTTTATGGGTGGATCATTGAAGAGTCAAGGAGAATTTTGCATAAATGAGTAGTTAATCCATGAAAATGCAACCCAGTGGATGTCATTTTATAGTAAGTATGTATGGTCTGGTCACTTCATGGTACTCTTCTAAATTCTCACTTTGATAAAAGTTTCATTAATAAAAACAGGCCGGGGGATGGGCGGCAGAGCCAAGATGGCGGAGTAAAAGCAGTGACTTGCTTGAGCTCTCCCTCAAACCCCTCCAAATACTTATAAAAAAAATGGCTCGAAACAAATTCTAAAGCAGCAGAACCCACAAAAAGACAGAGTGAAACAAATTTCCAGCTCAAGACAGCCTGGATGGTTGATCAGAAAGGTATATCACTCTGGGCGCGCAGGCCGCAGAGACCCTGGAGCAGGCCTCAGAGGACTGAATCATGGGCAGCTGTGGCAGTTTCCAGACTTCTCAACCCATGAACACCAAAGACAACTTAGAAGGTCAATGGGAAAAGTCTGTGTCAGTGGGGATAGAGAGAAGTTGGTGGTCTCAGCTCTAGTCCCCGAGCTCGGCGGGGGCAGAGGCTGCCTCCTGAGCTTCCAGCCCACAGACTGAGGGGGAATCCAGTGGCTGATCAGAGGGGGATTGCAGGGATCTCTCTGCTAGTGCAGGATTCTCTAGCTTTGCCCGTGCTTGGATCTAGGTCACAGTTCTGGGTGGCGGTCCTGGGGCAAGGAGGAACGCTGGCGTGGTGGAGCTTGTAGTGGCTGTGGAGAGGAAACCCTCCTCACAGTTCCAAGACAGAAAAGAGTGCTCATAAACCAGAGCACAGGCCAGGAAAGGAGCAAACACCTCACCCTTGATCATAGCATCTTGGAAAAACTGAAAATTTACAGGTCCCTAGAAGTATTTCTGAAAACAGCTGCACAAAACCCCTGAAGCTTGGGACAGTACATTCTCCACACTGGAAACAGACCCCTACCTTAACAAAGAGTTTATAACTCAAGTAACTGGCCAGGATCATGAGCAAGCAGTGTAAAAAGAGTCAGGCTGTATTATTTTATTTTGATGACAAAGAAGATCAAAACATACAACCAGAAGAAGACAACGAAGCCAAAGCTCCTACATCCAAAGCCTCTAAGAAAAATATGAATTGGTCCCCGGCCATGGAAGAGCTCAAAAAGGATTTTGAGAAGCAAGTAAGAGAAGTAGAGGAAAAACTGAGAGTGAGTGCTAAAGGAGACCCCAAAAAATACTGAAGAAAATAACACCTTAAAAAATAGCCTAACCCAAATGGCAAAAGAGGTCCAAAAAGCCAATGAGGAAAAGCCCTAAAAAGCAAAATTGGCCAAATGGAAAAGGAAGTCCAAAAGCTTACTGAAGAAAATACTTCCTTAAAAATTAGAATGGAGAAATTGGAAGAGAGGGACAATTTGAGAAATCAAGGCACTGTAACACTAATCAAAGGGAATGAAAAAATAGAAGAGAATGTGAAATATCTCATTGGAAAAACAACTGACCTGGAAAATAGATCCAGGAGAGAGAACATAAAAATTATTGGACTATCTGAAAGCCATGATCAAAAAAAGAGCCTAGACATCATCTTTCAAGAAATTACCAAGGAAAACTGCCCTGATATTTTAGAACCAGAGGGCAAAATAGAAATGGAAAGAATCCACCGATCACCTCCTGAAAGAGATCCCCAAAGGAAAACTCCTAGGAATGTTGCAGCCAAATTCCAGAATTCTCAGGTCAAGGAGAAGATATTGCAAGCAGCTAGAAGGAAACAATTCAAGTATTGTGGAAACACAATCAGGATAACACAAGGTTTAGCAGCTTCTACATTAAGGGTCCGGAGGGCATGGAGTATGATATTCCAGAGGGCAAAGGAATTAGTCCTACAACCTAGAATCACCTATCCAGCAAAACTGAGTATAATCCTTCAGGGCAAAAAATGGTCATTCAATGAAATAGAGGACTTTCAAGCATTCCTGTGGAAAAGATCAGAGTTGAATAGAAAATTTGACCTTCAAATACAAGACTCAAGTGAAACATGAAAGAGGTAAACAGGAAAGAGAAAATCATAAGAGACTTATTAACGCTGACCTGTTTACATTCCTGCAGGGAAAGATGATATTTGTAACTCCTGAGTCCTTTGTCAGTATTAGGATAGTAGGAGAGAAAAAATTATATGTTTGTATAGATAGATAGATAGAGGACACAGGGTGAGTTGAAGATGAAAGGGTGATATCTGAAAAATAAAATTAAGAGGTGTGAGAAGATTATAATGGAAGGAGAAAAGGAGAAGTAGAATGAGGTAAAACATCTCACATGAAACAGACAAGAAAAGGCTTTTACAGTGGAGGAGAAATGGGGGAAGGTGAGAGGGAATGAGTGGATCTTACTCTAATAGGATTTGGCTTAAGGAGGGAATAACATACACAATGGGGTATGGAAATCTATCTTACTCTACAGGAAAATAAGGGGGGAAGGGAACAAGAGAGCAGGGGGTTGATAAAGGGGAGGGCAGATTGGGGGAGGGGATAATCAAAAGCAAACACTTCTGAGGAGGGACAGGGTCAAAAGAGAGAACAGAATAAATGGGGGGTAGGATAGGATGAGGAAAATATACTTAGTTTTTCACAATAGGACTACTATGGAAGTGTTTTGCATGACTACACATCTATAACCTGTATCGAGATGCTTGCCTTTTCAATAAAGGTGGGTGGGGAGGGAGGAAGGGAGAAAATTTGTAACCCAAAGTTTTAAAAACACTTGTTAAAAATAAAAAAAAATTTTAAAAAAACAGGCCAAAGGCCTGAGAAAATCTAATTTCCTAAATAGTCAACTAGCTTCAACTTTTTTTCTTTTAGGCTGGCTGAATTAATTATGATTAAAACTGATATAGCTCTTGACTACCAAACTCATCCTATGTAATGTAATGTCATGACAAGAATTTCACATAACTATGGAATTAAAGTTGTGGGTTACCTAAAGGGCAGTGGAAAGATTCCTTAGGGGTATAAGGAAGCTGCAACATGTTTTTAATGATGACCTATTTTCAAGAAATGCTGTAAGGTCTATCAATGAGGAGATTTATTATTCTATGGATGAAACTTGTACCTGTTTTTTTTCCTTTATAAAATGTACATTTCTTGAGGAGAGGGATAATTTTTGCTTCTGTCTTTGTATCCTCAATCCCTGGCATATAGCAGAGGCAAAATAAATGTTTGACGATTGATTAACTGATTAAATGTCTTACCGGGAGAGGACGGTAAGGGATGTCTTACGGGAGAGGATCCAAATGTTGCACTGATACTGATAAAATATCAAAAGAACTAAAGGGATGCATCAGAAAGGACACTGGGTAGATTCTCTGTTCAAACAACACAGAAGAATCTGCCCAAGATTCTCAAAGGGTGAGAAAGAATGGATTGGTTGAATTAGAGTGCAAGAATTAGAAAGGAGCTCAGAGGAGCTCCAACCCACATATGAAAAGATGTTCTCTATACCAGTGGATATAGACGGCAAATCATGGAAATACTGAAGAATTTTGCTAAGGTTTAGTAATTTGTAAAAATGGCTCCTCATCTTACCTTTGGAAGGATGAATTTTTGTAAAGTTTAGGGATTTGTAAAAGTGGCTCCTTATTTCACCTTTGGATTAGAGCAAATCCTTGGGGTGAACCGACTAGGTTGTAACCATTGCCTCTCTAAGGCTCATCTTCTCTATGACTCACCAGGCATCGATGGACTTTCAGTAGGACAATCAATCAGTTTCAGATGCTCATCTTCAGATGATAGGCCGCTGTCTACACTGATACAGTACAAAGGATCATCCAAGAAAGAAGGTCTCTTCAGCCTTCCGATGCCAAGTGTTTTTGACATAAAGTAACCTTCTATGTCACTAGAAGCTACATCCCCTGCAGGCCTGGGTCTCTCCTCTTCCTTTATTTCAGTGACCAAAAATTCTGCTATGTGATGTTGGCCACCCAACGCTTTGGCAAGATAATAGCCGGGTGTTTCACATTCTCTGTTTTCAAGGATATCTTCATTCTCAACCTCAGGACTGCTGAGATTCGGTGACATATTCAGCAACTGAGAGATGAAGGATATGGAAGGCTGGATAGATTCAGCCTGTAATCCATCAGTATCTCTGCTGTCCCTTCCTGCTCTTTGTTCCAATAGGCATTCTTCTAGAAGAATCTTCAGTTGCTCCTCAGAGAGAATTTGTGGTGTTTTCACCTGAGAAAATACAATATAAGCAGTCACTAAACCAGAGAGTATTTGGTGAGTGTCTTTTAAGGGCCAATATTGTGCAAAATGCAAAGAAGGATATGAGAAGAATGAAGACAGTACCCACTCTTTAAGAGTCCAGATCCCTGACTTTATTGGCATTAGGAACTCTTGGTGTGAAAACTCCCTTTACCGTGAAGATCAGTAACTCTTCTGCAATTCAAGAGCATGGCTTGGAACACTAAGAGGTTAATTAGTTTCTCCATGGTCACACAGTATGTGACAGAGGCAAGACTTGGACCCCAGTCTTCCTTACCTCAAGGCCAGTCCTCTATAGGAGAATAACGTAATGTTAGGTCTAAGAAAGGACAGCTCACCCAGACTAGATGCGCTCCCCGCTGTATCCCTATCTTGTCAAATGGTGAATCTGAGGTTATCTTTTCATTGCTACCATAAAGTATCTCTCTGAGGCAGCTAGGTGGCACAGTGGTTAGAGTGCTGGAAGTGGAGTCAGGAAGACCTGAGTTCAAATTCAGCCTCAGACACTTACTAATTATGTGACCCTGGGCAAGTCATTAAATTGCTGTCTGCCTCCATTTCCTCTATTGTAAAATGGGAATAATTATATTGTCTACAGTTATTTTAAAAGGATTTTCTCTATTTTTTGCTCCTGGACTTTGTTAATATATAGAATATGCTGATATAAAGAAATGCTGGTGATTTATGGGGGTTTATTTTATATGCTGCAACTTTGTTAAAGCTGTTAATTATTTTGAGCAGTTTTTTAGTTGATTCTTTAGGATGCTCTAAGCATGCCATCACATCATCTGCAAAGAGTGATACTTTTTATTTCCTCATTTCCTCTAATTCCTTCAATTTCTTTTTCTTTTCTTATTGCTCTAGCTAACATTTCTTTTTTTTTTTTAATTTTTTTTCCAGGCAATTGGGGTTAAGTGACTTGCCCCAGGTCACACAGCTAGTAAGTGTCAAGTGTTTGGTCTAAGGCTGCATTTGAACTCAGGTCCTCCTGACTTCAGGGCCAGTGCTCTATCCACTACGCCACCTAGCTGCCCCTCTAGCTAACATTTCTAATAGATAATAGTAATGATAATGGGCATCTTTGCTTCACCCCTGATCTTATTAGGAAGGGTTTTAGCTTACCCAAATGGAAATAATTATATACCTCAGAAATGTTGTGAGGATCAAATGAGATAATTTTTGTAAAGTGCTTAGCATAGTGTCTGGCATAAGGTAGAAATGATTCTTTCCTTCCTTCTTTCCTTCTTCCTTCCTTCCTTCCTTCTTTCCTTCCTTCTTCCTTCCTTCTTTCCTTCCTTCCTTCTTTCCTTCCTTCCTCCAGTCCTGGGCTTTGACACTCTGTTACCTTTTCTGACAATGGACACCCCTTTCCCTAATCTTGTCCACTGCAGTCCAACACAGTCATTTCAAATGTACAACAAAACTTACATAAAGTGTGAGGAAAACTATGGGATGGAATTGACATACAGTAGAGATAGATCATTGCCAGCTTCACATTATTCAATTTGCTTGATCCTGATTTAGAAAATAAAACAGCCCAGTCAAGGTGATCTCTGTCCTCCCTCTCCTTCTTAGACCCCAGGACCTTTCACTAGGGTTATGATTCTTTCTACATATACCATTTCAACATTCTAACTTGAGGCCAAGTTGTTGCTTTTGGTTTGCTTTAAGTCTCTGAAGGAGCAAAGTCCTTTACTGCTTTCTGTGTCTCAAGTCATCCCTTTTTGTCTTCCTGTCAAAACCCTTGTCAGTGCAGCCATTTCCCTTACCAGCTTAGCCGGCGTTATCCCTGTCATATTCACCTACATGTAGGCCTGTCTAACTTACAAGACTTTTGAGATTCCTTAGGTAGCCCCACTCAGCACAGCAAGTGATTCTTGGAGGGTCCTCGACTATCTGTTAAGAGGACAAACTTTTCATGGAAGGAAGACACAGTCAAGGTAATTTACTCTCTTTAAAAGTTTACTCCTATGCTTCAAACTCATCAAGCCCTTTGTCTATTTCTTCTTGGCCAAGTCTCTGTTTCTTCTCTTACTTATACCATTTACCGCCTTTGGCAAGGAACTCAATTTTACCTCCCTCAGTCTCAGATTGATTGTCTTTTCTCCTGACTTAATGCCTAACCTTGACCTTGACATCTGACTTACTTGACCAAGCAACCACACAAATGCTCCAATTATCAGCTGCTGCTTCACCTGTTTTCAAATTAAACCTCAGTCAAAAACTACTTGAAATAAAAAACAACTTTAGCAAAGTTGCAGGGTATAAAATAAAGCCACATAAATCATCGGCATTTCTATATATTACCAACAAAGCCCGACAGTAAGAGACAGAAAAAAAAATTACATTTAAAGTTACTGTAGACATTATAAAATATTTAGGAGTCTACCTCCCTAAACAAACCCAGGAACTCTATGAACACAATTACAAAATACTTTTCACACAAATAAAATCAGATCTAAATAACTGGAAAAACATCAGTTGCTCATGGGTAGGCCAAGTTAATATAATAAAAATGACAATTCTACCTAAGCTAATTTATTTATTCAGTGCCATACCAATCAAACTACCAAAAAATTATTTTATAGAGTTAGAAAAAATAATAACAAGATTCATTTGGAAGAACAAAAAGTCCAGAATATCAAGGGAACTAATGAAAAGAAATGCAGGGGAAGGTGGCCTAGCCATTCCAGATCTTAAATTGTATTATAAAGCAGCAATCATCAAAACTGCTTGGTACTGGCTAAGAAATAGAATGGTGGATCAGGGGAATAGGTTAAGTATTCAAGACACAGTAGTCAATGACTATAGTAATCTTTTATTTGATAAATCCAAAGACCCCAGCTTCTGGGATAAGAATCCACTCTTTGATAAAAACTGCTGGGAAAACTGAAAAAGAGTATGGCAGAAACTAGGCACAGATCAAAATCTCATACCATATACCAAAATAAAGTCAAAATGGGTTCATGATTTACATATAAAGGCTGATACTGTAAGCAAACTGGGAGAGCAAGGAATAGTTTACCTATCAGATTTATGGAGAACAGAAGAATTCATGACCAAACAGTAGACAGAGAACATTACGAAAAGCAAAATGGATAATTTTGATTACATTAAATTGAAAAGTTTTTGCACAAACAAAGCCAATGCAACCAAGATTAGAAGGAAGGTAGAAAATTGGGAAAGAATTTTTATAACCAGTCTCTCTGATAAGGGCCTCATTTCTAAAATATATGGAGAATTAAGTCAAATGTATAAGAATACAAGTCATTCCCCAATTGATAAATGGTCAAAGGATATGAACAGGCAGTTCTCAGATGAAGAAATTAAAGCCATCTATAGTCATACGAAAAAATGCTCTAAATCACTATTGATTAGAAAAATGCAAATCAAAACAACTCTGAGGTACCACATCACACCTATCAGATTGGCCAACATGAACAAAAAAAGAAAATGATAAATGCTGGAGAAGATGTGGGAAAATTGGAACACTAATGCATTGTTGGTGGAGTTGTGAAATGATCCAACCATTTTGGAGAGAAATTTGGAACTATGCCCAAAGGGCTATCAAAATGTGCATACCCTTTGACCCAGCAATAGCACTTCTAGGGCTATATCCCAAAGAGATCATACAAATGGGAAAAGGACCCACATGTACAAAAATATTTTTAGCAGCTCTTTTTGTGGTGGCAAAGAATTGGAAATTGAGAGGATGCTCATCAATTGGGGAATGGCTGAACAAGTTGTGGTATATGAATGTAATGGAATACTATTGTGCTACAAGAAATGATGAACAGGCTGACTTCAGAAAAACCTGGAAAGACTTATATGGTCTGATGCTGAGTGAAGTGGGCAGAACCAAGAGAACGTTGTACACAATAACAGCCACCTTATATGATGACTAATATTGATAAACTTAACCCTTCCCAGCAATGCAAGGATCTAAGACATCTCCAAAGGCCTCATGATGGAAAATGCTATCCACATCCAAAGAAAAAACTATGAAGTTTGCATGCTGATCGAAGCATACTATTTGCTATTTTTTTTCCTCTGTTGAGTTTTGTTTCCTCTTTCTAGTGGTTCCTCCTATTGGTTCTAATTCTTCCTTACAACATCACTAATGTGAAAATATGTTTAATAGGAATGTAAATGTATAACTTATATCAGATTGTGCGCTGTCTTGGGGAGGTGGTGGGGAAGGAGGGGAAGAAAAATTTAAAACTCAAAAGCATATGGAAGTGATTGTTAATAAATCAAAATAAATTAATTAAAAAATAAAATAAAACAAATTAAACCTCAGTCTCATTCTTGAATAAGAATCACCAGTATCTGCTGGTGTGGCTCCACCCATTCCACCTTATTAGGGAAATCCTACAGACTGTGACTTACTGAGCCCAGGTAAACTCTTTTTTTTTTTTTTGCACTTTTTGCTAGGTAATCACGGTTAAGTGACTTGCCCAGGGTCACACAGCTAGTAAGTGTAATGTGTTGTGTGTGTCTAAGACCACATTTGAACTCAGGTCCTCCTGACTCCAAGGTCAAAGCTCTATCCACTGCGTAGGTAAACTCTTCTTATTCCAAGGTACTTATGGATTCTAGGTAGGATTATGGTCAGATTACAGTGGGCCTTAAATATCAAGGGGGCTAGACAGCAGTCAGTAGCCAATAAACATTTCTGTATAGGGTAGAGACAGTGCCTAGCACATAATAGGTGTTCAAATGTTTGCTAAATGAATTGAAGAAATATAATGGAAGGAATAATAGAAGAATAGCATTGAGACTTGTTGATTCAGGTCTAACTCATCATCAACTCATTGCCCAAGCATTTGGTTCCTAATATCCAGAAACACCTCTTCTATAGCCATAGATCTGTTTTATAAGAGATTCATATCATGGGGTTTATGCCAATCTATTTCTCTTCCCTTAGAGGACAGTGAGAGAGTTTAATGACCCCCCACAAATGTGTCAATCTTGAAAAGTAGCAGGGCATAGAGAAAAGACTACTGGCTGTGAGTCAGGAGTCTTCAGTGCTAGTCTTAGCTCCATTAATTTGCAGGGCAACCTTGGACAATTCATTCAACTTTTCTGATAGTCTTCATTTATAAAGACTGAATGATCTTTAAGAGTTCTGTAAGTTCTAAAATTTTTATTTTACTAATGGTAAACCTGGACCCTTTACCCTTGCAAGCTTAGAGACAGGGGTTTATGCTACATTAGAATGTAAACTCTGTGAAGGTAAGGTTTATTTCACTTTTATCCTTGTATTCCAAATGCTTATCATATTACATAGTAGGTGTGTAATAAAGGTTTTGTGAGTACGCACAACCTGAGGTTGCCAAAACATCCTAAGAGGTTAAAGGAGAAAATATATTGTCTTGACCTTGCTGCTCTGCAAACAAAGGGGCTCACTTGGCTCTCACTGAAGGAAAACAGAACTTGGACACCCCCAAATCCCCTCCCATGTCATAAAACCAGAGTTTCCCAAGCACTAAGGGGTCCAAGTCATTTGATTTATGACTTGCTGACAAGGCAATCGGGTCGGTATCTTTGACTCACATAATTGGAAAATCACTATCATAAAACAGAAAGTATAATCTTTTTGCTTGATATGATATTACATCATTTTCTGGCCAGTACTTGAAGCCCTGAAGACCCACCCTGATAAACTGACATTATCACCAGTTGGTTAGTAATGGGAAATCAAGCCAATGGTAATAAAGGGTGGAAAGCCAGAGTCTTGAATGATTAACACACAGACAGAGCAATGTGTAAATAGCCTTAAATAACATCAAATTCAGTTTCAAATCAAACAACCAAGGTGCACTTCCAACTGCTTAATTACCAGGAGTGGAGTTTACAATTGCTTGTTGTGACAACAGAGGTTGTCGCTAACATCTAAGAAGTAGTGATGCTGTAATTGTCATAAGGTCATCACTCCCAGGTATCAAAGTGTTAACCATAAAGTCATTAACGTTCAAAGGAAATGTCAGAACTTTACACTCAACAACTGTCGGTCAAAAATTTTCTGTAGTAAACCAAAAACTGGAAAAGACAACCAAAATCTGTTTTCTCTTTTAAGTGTGTGGAATTTTGACATCTCCCCAACCACTAAAAACAGATAGATAGATTTGATTAAAAATTAAAAGATACCTTAACTATATCTTCAAACAGAATTACAAGACTCTGAAAATTCATTTAATGTAAAGCTGTTCTGATTTGCTTGCAGAGCAGCAAGTTTCAAGACAACATAGTTTCTCCTTCAGAAGAGAGTAATGATGTGCCAAAGATAGCCTGTAACTGCCATTAGCCCAGCAAGTCATGATGCTCAACCTGGAAGCCCCCAGAAACTGGTGGATACAAAATGGATCACTTCACATTAATAGAGATTCCAGGACACAAGATGCTCCTGGAATCTATTTCCAGTATATTTTTTCTCCCCTGCCCATCTCAATCCCATTTCTATGCCATTTTCCCACTTCTCACACTCATGCTGAGATGAACGAAGCACCATAAGCCAAAGGCAGCTGTCACTGGCACATGGGCACCAAAAATGGCAGTATTTGCTGTGAGGCTGAAATGGGCATTTCATCAAGTTGTGTTCTGCTATTTTAAGTCATGCAAATTTGACATCTGGAGCAGCATTTCTACATGTCTCCTGTAGTCCATCAATTTAACCAAAGAAACTTCATTATGCTTCAACTTTATCAATTTAAGTAGCAACTTGAATGCTGTGGGAAGGGAAGGAGAGAAGCCTTCATTTAACATTAAATTCCAATTTGAAGTTCCAAAGCAATAGTGGTAAGATGATTACAATTGATAGTGATGTTTCAGAGTTTGAGAGGCCATCTCTAAGAAATCAGTCTCAAACTGAACAAGAATTCTTAGGTGAAATCAACATGCTAAATTGTGCTTAGGACTTGAGAAAGTGGTGAGCATACACTATGGAGCATTACCCACTACAGGACAAGTGGTCCAGACTTGTAATAGATTATATTACTGCCAGACTTGAATAATATATTGATTGGTTTTATAGAACTTTTTCTTTTCTTTTTTTTTTGTTTGTTACAATGGGAATAGCGAGGTGTGTATTTCAATGCCAAAGTGAAGCAAAAATAAAAGATACCAAAAATATTAAATTTTTTAAAAAGAAATTGAGTATATACTGGAGCTTGCTTTGTCAATGTACTATTCAAGCAAGCAAATGATAAAAATGGGTAATGAATAGCAGAAACAACATTGAAACCAATTATAATGATTTTATGCAGAAAGTTAACCAATATAATTATAACAAACAGGGCAAGTGTTCAGAAAGAACCTTAATCAGTAAACCTTTAACTCATTTGCCAAAGAGAGATGCTAGCCAACAGCAATGCTGGTGTAGAACATAAACTCATTTGTAAAAACCTACTGAGGATGATAGATGATTATGAGAAATATCATTGTATAAAGCAGAGGAAGACAATGAAGAGTTAAATCAGTTTAAAGAAAATCTGGTAAGCTCTAATTAAGTAAAGTTTTCCCCAAGATTTTTAATGATAAAAACAGAATAGCAACAAACAGAAGAAAAAAAGAAAATAATCTGCAAAGATGTTTATAACAAATTATTTTCACCACAAAGGATACGAGAGTCACCACAATCCAACTCTAACACCACAATCTTGGAAGAATTTACAGGGAAAGTAGAAGTGTTACTAAAGTGAACAAAGATGAGGAAATCAGCTAATATGAACCAAATGCATATAGAACAGATTTGTGATGAAACTCATACAACTGTAAGAGGACTAAAGGATTGATATGCAAAGTACCTGAAAAGAGGAAGATAACATATGGGGAAAGAATCTCAGAATTTATTAATACTTTAAAAAGATGATCAAAAACATCAGTGACTACCAACCTATATAACTACTCTCCAATCTATACAAAATCACCTAATACATAAATTGAGAGTATACTTGATGAAGGAGGGAACAAATAAGCTTTCACAAGCAGTATTCTACTGACTGAAAGGCAGAGTATACAAAATTCCATTGTGTTTATTATTTGTTGATTATGAAAAAAGTATTTTATTTGATAGAGTAAAATGTTTTCTTAAAGCAGGCCTGCACAACCTGCAGTCCACCAAAGGATTTTGGGCAGCCCATGAAAAATGTAGAGGAAAACATCCTTTGCATGTAGAGGAAATCCTTTGGTGGAACAGAAGTTGTGCAGGCCTGCCTTAAACGATGTTTTTCAACAAGGTGTCTCCTACCTATATATAGACCTTATAAGTTCCAGAAGTCCTTATAAACTCCCATTTGCATTAACAAGACAGGTACCCCACAGGATTGGCTACATCTTCCCCATAGTCTCTCAGGAGTACCTCTGAGGAGTTGGGGTATTTTTCTAATGCCATCTGCTTGAGTCCCCATTCTGGTGTGTTTTCCCTAATATGAATTGCCAATTACAGTTATATCACTGATTATATAGTTTTATTAGGGACCTTTGCTTAGTGCCCCAAGTAACATGTAACCAATTAACACCAGTTAAACACCAATTAGCATTTAGAACAGAGGTAGATTTACTGAGAAGATGTAGCAAAAACATAAATACAAATACAGCCGGTGTGGGATGGGGTAGGTATTATTCTACCCTTTATCACCCTGATTTATGGAGAGAATGAGATCAGATTTAAAGTAGTTGCTACAAAGAATTCACCCCACTAAACTTACTTGCAAAAGTAGCAAACCCAATGGCCAAAATTCCTCTTGCTCACAGAAACCAGGATCTCATTTTTGATCCACTGTTGAATGGGTCAGACAGGTTATGGAGGGCTTCACTCCTCCCCAGGCTCAGCTGCCCACAACCTTCGGCATGGACTCTAGTTCATTGACCCCTGGTACATTCCCAATCTTTTAAAACTCAAAAATTTGTTGCCTGATCTATTCCATCTCAAATATTCCTTCTGCTATGTCAGGAAAAAACAGACACAAGAGGGAAGGAAGCAACAGTAAGTTTGTTTGCTCGTGGCTTCATGTCAACCTAAATGGAATGTAGGCCCCTACCCTAGTTCTCTCTTTCCATCTGAAAGCTTACAGCAGTCCTAGCCTTCTCATTTGAACATGGCCAGGGAGTAATAGAATAAGGCCAAATGATAAGAACTTTTTATATGCAAACTCAGTTCTAGCTCAGATGCCAATCAAAACATCTTTCCTCACCACATGGTAAGCAGACTGGAAAGTGACCAAATACTCTCACATATTCTGAAAATCCTATGGCTGAGCATTTTCCATATGCTTATAAGAGCTGGGATCTCATTCGCCAATTCTTTGCTACACATACATTAAAATCATTCAAGCCTTCAATGACATAAAAACAAATAACCTTTTTCAAAGACTTTGTGATCATAAACATCAGGCAAGGCATAAAAACAGGAAGATATGCATTCACCGAAAATGTTTGCCACCATGATGAAGGATATACAATGCAGAGTCCAAAATGAAGAGGATGGTGATGTTCTACAGCTGCTACTTTGCGTACATGACATTATGCTAATTGGATCAAGCCTCAGGAAACATCAAAGTCTCCAGGAAGACATGCATAACCACTCAGAAGAATTTAGTCTATCTGTATAAGAAAGTCCAAATGGATGAAGAGTTTCTATTGCCCACATTATGACACATAGTTGAATGAACAAACTATAGAAATTGTCCATCAGTATAGTTATCTAAATCACACACTATGAATGGACAATGAATTGGACCCAGTATTAAATACGAAGAGGAGAGCAACCTGGATTGTCTTCTAGAATTAGAAATTTAATTATCTGTGATCTTACAGCCAATTCTCAACGAGTCCCATTCCTACCTTCCACTTCCCTTAAATAAGTAACCTAGCTACAATAGCAGAAATGCCAACATGATTAGCTGGTCTCAGGATGGCTATCTTAAGTAGAAGCAACAGCAGAATCTTCTCAGGTATATCTACTACATGTTAGTCAATACTCTTTCCCATGTGAGCTTCTCTCTCCTTACCATACCAGTAACTACAGTATGGGCAGCTAGGTGGTACAGTGGATAGATCACTGGGCTTAGAATCAGGAAGACTCAGGGGGCAGAGCCAAGATGGTGGAGGGAAAGCAGTGACTTGCTTGAGCTCTCCCCCCAAACCCCTCCAAATACCTATAAAAAATGGCTCTAAACAAATTCTAAAGCAGCAGAACCCACAAAAAGACAGAGTGAAACAAATTTCCAGCCAAAGACAGTCTGGATGGTTGATCAGAAAGGTATATCACGCTGGGCAGGGAGAGGAGAGCAGTTCAGTGTGGGTGCGTAGGCTGCAGCGACGCTGAAACAGGCCTCACAGGACTAAATCTCGGGCAGCTGTGGCGGTTTCCAGACTTCTCAACCCACAAACGCCAAAGACAACTTAGAAGGTCAGTGGCAAAAATCTGTGACTGCGGTGAGAGAGAAAATCTAGGTTTCAGCTGCCCCCAGGGCCGTGGCTGCCTCCTGAGCTTCCAGCCCACAGACTGAGGGGGAATCGAGTGACTGATCAGAGGGGGATTGCAGGGTTCTCTTTGCCAGTGCTGAGACAGGAATCTCTTGCTTTACCGGTGCTTGGATCTGGGTCACAGTTCTGAGGGGTGGTCCTGGGGCGAGGAGGAGTGCTGGTGTGGTGGAGCTTGTTGTGGCTGTGGAGAGAAAACACCTTGCCCCTTATCATACCACTTGGAAGAACTGAAAATTTTCAGGTCCCTAGAAGTATCTCTGAAAACAGCTGTACAAACCCCCAAAGCTTGGGACAGTACATTCTCCACATTGGAAGCAGACTTTTACCTTAACAAAGAATTTAAAACTCAAGTAATTGGCCGAGATCATGAGTAAGCAGCGCAAAAAGAATCAGGAAGACTCATCTTTATGAGTTCAAATCTGTCCTCAGACACTTACTAGCTGTGTGATTCTGGGCAAGTCACTTCAATCTGTTTGCCTCAGTCTCCTCATCTGTAAAATGAGCTGAAGAAGGAAATGGCAAACCACTCAAATATTTTTGCCAAGAAAACCCCAAATGGGATCACAAAGAGTTAGACATGATTGAAAAATGACTGAACAACTAAATTACGGTAACAGTTGGTTGCTTAGGCATTAACAGTAGCCAGTTCGAGGGGGAAAAAAAAGTAAGGTATGAATCTTAATATAGACTCTTAAAAAAGAGAAAACTATCCAAATGTCATTTTTATAGCACCAACTGAATTTAGACATTAGAATATTCATACTAAAATATTCAGCACTTTAAACAGTCAACTTTTATCTTTACTCAGATTAATAAATTCCAGTGCCCAAGACCAGCTTTCAGAATACCTACTAGAATGTTGCTGATACTTGTCCTAGATCATCTCTACTTTCCCCTTTAGGTTTTTTTCCACCTGCCAACCCAGCCACTCTCAATACAGTTCTTAGGTGCCCTGTACCTTCATACTACGCCCTCTTCATTTTCCTCCAGGGTCTGACTTCCTCAAACATCACCCCCTGCTGAGGAGCTATGACTGAATGGGGATGACTGAAAGATAATGAAATGGTGAGTATGCAAACTGCCCAGCACCTTCAACTATAAATCATTCCTGAGTTTGATTCCTTCACTCTGCTCCTTTTGTCCTGGATATTTGTCCTTGCTCAAATAATTTAAGCCAGTCCCATGATTTCCACTAAAATTGCCTGTGGGCTATTTGGATTTTTAATCAGTTCCTGGTTCAAACTCTCTGGATCTCCATTGTTAGACTTAGATTTCGCACCTTTGCTCTCCCCATCCACTCTACCCTCCCACACACCCCAACATACACATACAAATACACACACACACACACACACACACACACACGAATGTATGCTGTCTCTAATTTCCCTCAAAATATAATTCCTTGTATAATGTGACTCTGAAAAATTTGTCCTTTATCAGCCAACATGCTTCTACCAGACAACTGCAAGCATCCTAAAGTCCAAGACTATCTTTAGGTCAACCAACCTTCTACCAAAATGTCTCTATTCCAAGTCCCATTTCTTTGGATACAGTTCTCAAAGACTGGCTAATCTGAAAACTGGCCCCTGCTAAGTGTAAATGGTAAATATATAACTGCTTCAAGTAACATTTTAGCAGAATCCTTCTTGAGACAGGATGACAACCCAAAGAAAAGAAAGACATTCAAGTACTATAGCATACTGGTATGAAGAGATTTGCAAAGTACCCTCTCTGAACATGTCACATAGGCCACCATTTATACTACATATGGATAGCATGGGCCAGACATAAAGCTAACAGGTCAAATTTTCTCTTGGGAGTAAATTTAGAGCTATCATTTTTAAGTCTACAGTCAAATGTACCAAGAAAGGAGAGATTTTACTGTCACAAAGGGGCTGAAAATGTTTTCTAGTTTTACACAAATACTGCTAATTGTTTGTTTTGAGTTTATATGCATGTATAATATCCAACTACCCTCTACAGTCTGTACAGTACATAAAGTACAACTTCAGTAAACATGTAGCTTGCTATTACCATTGCTGCTCAGGGAGTTGTCCTTTTAGATCTGCTAATCTGAAATCTAAATCACACTACAGCCAATTAAGAGAGGATATACAGAGACTATTCCATGATATGCTATGGCTGGTTCTTTTCTTCTCTTTCCTTGATACCATAGAGAGCATGAATACTACTAATAATGGTTAAACAAAAAGGGACAGATCTTGGTGATGTTGTCTACACAAAACAGATGCTGAATTCAGAAGCATCTAGATAGCATGATTCACAGTCTTCTTTCAATATGAGGTTTAATTCTCTGCTTCACATACAGAAAGGTCCTATGGGAGACGAGCAAGAGAATAAGCATTTATCAAGTGCCTACTATGTGCCAGGCACTGTACTAAGCACTCAACAAATATTATATCATTTGATCCTCACAATAACCCTGGGAGCTAAAGTGCTATTATTCTCCCCATTATAACAGTTGAAGTTGTAAGGCACATAGAGGTTAAGTGATTTGCCCAGAGTCACACAGCTAGCAACTGTCTGAGGTCAGATTTAAACTCCAGTCTTCTGGAATTCAAGGTCAGTGCTCTATCCCATGAACTACTCAGTTGCTTCTATCTCTGTGGGGCATTGGGACTCTCTGACCTCTTTCTCTTATTCTCAGAACAACTGGATCAACTTCAAGTTAAGATAGACCTACCTCATCCCCAAATTCTCAGTTTCTGTATAGAAGCTCCAATGAAATTTCCAGAATCCCTGCAGCTACAGTATTGGCATGTCCCAGACAAATCCATTGGCAGAGAATATATGGGCAGAATAAGTTGCATGTCATATTTTACAGGACCGTAACCTAGAGAAGAGGGCCATCCTCTTCTCCAAATGAACAATCTCCATTGAGGGATACCCAATCCCAGATCCACTGTGGAGAATATGGTGCCACAGACAAGATGAGTCCTTATCAACTCACTCTCATTTTCTGTTGGAGGCCTCTCTGCCCCTTTTGGAGTGACCTTGTTAAAATGTTCAGTGACTTCATACCTCCTGGTCTCCTCAGGATGGGACCCCACCTAAGCCTAGACTTATACTCCAGACAAAGAAACCTTTCTTGTTTCTCAGGACCCTATCTTCTCTAACATGAATGCGTGATAAAAGTTTAGGAATAAATATACATCTAAAATTTATGAGGGACTATAACGTACAAGTGGAGGAGAGCACAAGCAATAAGACAAGGCCTCTTCTTTCAAGGACACTAGATTTGGAACTGAAAAGGTCCTCAAAGACTGCCTAGTAGGGTTCATTTGTTTTGCAGATGAGAAACTAAGGCTCACAGAGATCACACAGGTAATGAATGGTAGATCCAGTCTCTGGATCTACCCATGACCTGTAGCTCCAAACCCAGTATCTTTTCCAACAGATCATGCTGCAAGTTCATAAGGTAGTAGGGGATATAAGACAGATATACATATAACTATAATCTGAGATAAAACATTATATGCACTCTCTCTTCACCTACACCTCTTATAATTCCTAACTTGCGTGAAGGTTCAGTCCAATTGCCAACACCTACAAGAGGTCTATCCTGATCCTCCCAGATGCTGAGGCCTTCCTCTTCACTTCAGGAAATTACCTTATGTTCAAGTGTTATCTATGTTGTGTCTCCCCAGCAGAACGTAAGAACCTTGAAGGTAGGGACCAATATACCCCAGTACCTTAATAAATGTTTGTTGAATGACTGAATGCATATATAAGAAAGGCACAAAGAAAACGTTATGAGAATTCTGAGAAACCAGAGATCGCTTCTAGTTGGGGGAAGATCAGGGAAGACTGAACAGAGAAGATAACATGAGCTCCTTAACCAAGTAAATTCATCCTGGCTAATGTGAGCCTAATCAATAGAGTTAATAATCCCTAAACTTGAGAAGAGTGTTATTATTTGACCTTTTAAAGGTCAAACCCAAAGGCCAGGTTAAATAGATGAATTCTATCATTAATGTGAAATCAATAAATAGATGAATTCTATCATTAATGTGAAATCAATTCACTGATCCCAAAAGATTATGGGGAACTATGAGTAGGCCAGTAGGGAAAAGAGCAGCTGCGAGGGAAAGGGTCCTTATGGTATTTCTTGGGTCACATTGTTCAGGTGGCCTAATCCATGAGTCAACCCTGTCCAAAGGAGAGGTTACGTGTCAACTATAAAGTTTCATTTGGAAGTCTGGTTCTAAGTGGACAATCCCTCTTCACTCTTCGCTGCAATCCCCACACAGAAATAAAGCTTGCTTTTCCACTATAACTGTGCTGAATAAAGTTTACAATCCTTAACACATTTTATATTTTCATTTTGAAAATCTGCTTATGCTATAAAGAAAATCCTTAGAACCATGGTAGAGAAAGATCCTCCCTTAACAACAAGCAAATGCCCACAAATAAAGCAAAAAAAATTCTTACCTTTTCATGTGAATATTTTCTGGCTTTGGGGTAATGTTAGTATTGGCAATTTTGAGACTTTTGTAACTTTCAACTGCTGAAAGAAATTTCAGCATTTGCACTAGATGGTGGTGCTGAGTCACTGATTTAGATTGGGATATGGATTGTATAAAGTCTGACAAGTTTGGTGACTTTTTTTTTGGTCAACAGCAGCATGGAATAAAAGTAGATGATGGAAGAAACAGAAAGACAGTACTGGGAGCTTCAAATTTTCACCTTCTGATTGTATAGCATAGGGAAATTCCTTCAAGAAGTCAAAGTCAGATCTAATAAACATTCGTGGGTTTCTTCTAATTAAATTTTAATTACTGCTTTTAGTTTTCAATCTACTGTGCAAGACTGTTAAATTTCTCCAAATCATTTGCTGATTCGTAAACTAAATTGAAGTGAATAGGCATTTTGATCTTTAAATGCATTCATAAAAAATGAAAAAAAATCAGAAGCAGGATAAGTGAACTGAGATGCATGTTTAATCAGTTGTACATTGTATTTATTATGGGCTCTTAATTATAAGTATTAGAATTAGTCACTGTATAGGTTGTATCTGTGTAATTTTGCAAAAAAATTAAAATCCAGTAGGGGAAGAAAACAATCTACACAATTATTTGCCTGAATCTATTTGGTTGTTTCACAAAATTAGCTGGCTTTTTTTAATGACCAATTGGATTGGATGTTCTGTTTGTACACAGCCTTATTCTGAGTCTATCAACGTAGACTATAATTACCATATAATAACTAATAAGCTACGATCGAAACCAACAAATGTAAATGTTTCAAAGTACTTAGCTAATTAATTGCTCAATCAGTTTGTTCATTTCTAGAATAATTAGACATGTAAATATTAAGGGTCTGACCTGAAGCTACAAGCTTCAAGTCCATGGGTGCAAAAACCATGTCTTAATCATCTTTGTCTCTCCTTCAGGGCTTATGATAGATTAATAACTGGTTACACAATGAATGAATGAGTGTATTCCAATTCATTTAAAGGTTTAAGAAGCAAGGTTTCTATCTATAAGCTAGAGGGGCATATGTTATGTGTTAGTTTCATTATATTCTTAAGGGTCCAAATCCCAGATTAGTTGCCACATTTTTTTCAAACCTGTGATTTAGTTGGTGATAGGAATTCCTGGTTAGGAAATTCCTTCTCTCAAGGTACATCTACAATTGCTATGTCATTTATGGAATTAGAGAGTTGCCTGGGCATTGAGAGGTTTAAATGACTTGTTGCACAGCCAATATGTGTTAAAGTCAGGACTTGAATTCAGTTGTCCCTAGTTCAAAGTCAGCTCTCTGGCTGCTGACTCTGTAGTTACCCCATACAGTATGTAATACTGTAATGGAAAAGCATTTATTGCATGTAGCCTTTTAACTTCCCATTATCCATATGTACTAATGCTATTTGCAGAATTTTACTGAACTATTCCTATATATGAAATCATTGTACAAATGCACGTTTCTATGACTTGTATTAAGAGAAATCCAGGGAAAATGCAAGATTTGATAGAGAAACACCAGTAACATTTTCAGAAGGTCTAAGTATATATTGCCATTGATTCCCTGTCAGTAAAAGGCTCTGAAAGCAAGCATCCTTGTACAAAGAGAAGAACTTCTGTGAGAAGATCAGAAAATACCATGCTTGGGGCTAAGATGTGGAGAACCTGGTTTGAGGAGAGCAAAATAGCAAGAATCTTGCAAAAATCTCCTTTACACTGGGTGGTGGGAGAGCAAGGAGAAAAGCATTTCTTGGATTTAACTGAAAGAAACAGCAAAGTGTTGCTTCAGGTGTGAGGGCTCCTACAGCTTCAGGGAATCTGGAAATAATCTTGAAACCTCATCTTTTTTTTCCCACTTCTCAAAAAGCTGATTCAGAAAAGAGTATCTAAAATATTTGCTGCTATCCTGTGAATGTTTTCAAATTCCACCTGGGCTGAGTGACAGGAATATTTACTACCTGTTTCTACTCACAAGTGCATCAAAAAGAGAGAAGCAGATTCTTGGGGTAACTGGATACCCTCCTTCCCTTGAAAACAGGTTTGCTACTTGAATTCATCTTCTATATAAGGGCCACTAATAAGAACAGCAATGGATAATTCAAGACTTCGTTAAAAACCAGAATTTTTAGTCAGAACCAAAATATAAAACAGCCAGGACAGTTTCTATGAGTGGAAGAGGAGCAAAAGATTTGATTGTGCCCTGGCTGCCTTCCTAACTGCCCCTTCCTGAATCTTCTTTCTAGCACTGCCAGGGGGCTGCCTCTTTCTTGAATGGGAAAAGTAAATATATTTGACAGAGGACCATTAGACTGGAATTTCCTTACACTTATAAATATTTCTCACCTTAGCAGCATTCTCTGAGATGAATACGGTCAGAGTGGACAAAACATGCCCTCTTCTCACTCCTTCAGGAGAAGGTTTCAACACTGCCTCTTCATTGCTAACTTCTCTAATCTGGCAACATAGATGATTTAATCTGACACAACCCACAATTGCCAAATACCACCCCTACAAACACCACCACCACCACATAAACTACAAAGTGTCACAAACTTTCCTGGGTAGAAGTAACATATGCTGGAAACCATTATTTTTATAATAAAGTTATTGAAATTGTATCATGAATATACTTTAATCCCATTTGATCTCAGCAAATAAACTGAGTCACAAATTAAATATTTCCCTACTGGGACTACAGAAAGAGCTGTTGGTGGGGCAATGTGCATCAATGAGTATTAAGGGGCATTTGGTGATTTTAGGTATGCTGTCTGTAATAATTAGAAGGGGCATTTCTCCCTCCATTTTGTTTATTAAAAGGACATAGCATCCTGAAGAAGTAGTGAGGTACTGATCTCTTCCTCTCCTCTCCCTCTACCATTTACCATACATCACTTATACCTGCAACCCACTGTCAATTAGACCTTGGTCCCTATCACAGGGATTAGGTTCACTTTCAATTCAGTTAGACTCTAAAAACTTCTGATGAGTAATTAATATGTGCAAAGCACTATGTCCTCTGGGGCCTTTCTCAATAATCATCTCTATATTTTGTTTTGCCCCCACTCTCTACTTTGCTTTTCCATAAAAATCTCTCTAGCATTTGCCCTCACCAAGAATTTCCCAGGGAACATCAGACTTTGGATTGAAACTCTCTAACAGCCCTAAGCTCCCTGCTGCAAAAACATAAACTAACACAATATCAGACAGTAGACAGTTTCTCTATAACACTCCCAAAATGCAGAAAAGATTAACAGCAGAACCTCTTGACAGCCAAGAATAATCTTTTCCCTATTTTGGAGGATATCAAGCAATGTTCCCATCTGTTGAGTCCCACTGTCCCTCTGGAACTGATAGTATCAATAGACATAAAGACCTGAGATGTTTTGCATCCCTGCTATGATAATCTTGTCAATCTTTGGATTATATGTATGTATGTGTATGTATGTATGTATGTTGTATGTGCATGTGTCTGTGTAGATAGATAGATAGACCTATGGTCAGTTAGGTGGCGCAGTAGATAATGTGCCAGGACTGGAGTCAGGAAGACCTCAGTTCAAATCTGGCCTCAGACACTTACTAGCTGTGTGACCCTGGGCAAGTCACTTAGCCCTGTTTGCCTCAGTTTCCTCATCTGTCAAATGAGCTTAAGGGAAAAAAAAGACAAATCAGTCCAATGTCTTTGCTAAGAAAATCCCAATGGGTCAGGAAGAGTCGGCTACAACTGATGCACCTGAACAACACCAATATGTAACCTACAAGGATGGCATAATCCCTCCAGGGCCATGTGAGACTGGCCATCTCCACTTCTTCTCCAACCTTCTATTAAGGATTTTAATCCTTTTTGACCCTCTATTTCTTGTCAAGATTCTAGCTCTCCTTCTACATCTCTATCTGACATGAGTCCTTAGTTGCACATGTTGCCGGTAGAGGCTGAATGGAGTTCCAGGCCTCTCCTCAGTTACATTTTGCAGCATCATTCCAATTGGGCCATTGTCTCCTTTTAAAGGTCAAACCCAAAGGCCAGATTCAATAGATGAATTATATCATTAATGTAAAATCAATTCACTCATCCCACTGATCCATAGTTTCCCAAAGCAAGGTCAGTAGGACAATGAGAATCTAAAATGTGGGGCATACCTACCTTACCTAGAGAATTCAACATTTTTCAGGAGATAAAAAAGGGGGCAGGGCTTACTCAACTTTCTTGGCACATTCAGCCTATATTCTAAATGTAATATAAATATTTTCATGGGACTTATGAACTTCTTGGAACTCAGATCTGTTGTCCACACCATTGTTTCGGACTGTAGGTGCCTAGAAAGCAAGGTACTAAAGTTAAAACTTGATTTGAACCAGATCTTTTTATTTTTAATAGAGAGAGGAGAAGGGGGGACAAGGCAAGAAATAGAGAAAGAACAAGGGGAAAACAGCATTACTTTTACAACTGATTTTTAATCTGCAAAATTCTACCTATTCCTACAGATATCACTCTTGAACTCCAAAATTCTTCCCAAGAACACTCCCCCTTTTTTTCTAAGAATAAATGTAGAATGCCAAATTATAGAAGTGCTGATACTTCGTGTTAAGCAAACCACAATGGTAAACACATATTTTAAATGTAATCTATTTGGTCAAAAGGAGGGTTATTAAAACCAAAAATAACCACACATTACTGGGGCATTGTGTGCATTGAAATAAGCCCCTTACTGGCTCTTTTTAAGGAAAGGGTGAGTGTGGATAGGAGAAGAGAGAAGACTTCAAAATGTAAGATTAATAATCCACTAAACTCCTTTAGTTTCATTTTCATCAACACCAAGTTCAGCCCTTTTTTCCTGTAGCTGAAGATTCTTGAAGGCATGTGGGGGGTCCTGAGGAATGTGAGAGAGAATGTCTGTGTGATGGAGGCGATGAGGCAGAGAAGGCATTTTCTTTTTTGCTCTGACCCTACACAAGCTTAGGTTTATCAGCTCTCAGCTCTCTCCTTGCAAACACCAGTCGCTTGCCAGGGGGTGGAAAGAAAGTAAGAAACCACAAGCTCTGTCTATAATTAAAAAGGCAATTTCAGTTAAGGGAGGGGGAAAAAAGTACACAGAACAGAATGGATCAGGGATTGAGGTATGAGCTCTACAATTATCTTAAAAATAAAGCTGTAGTCAGGAAATGAAAATGCAGAGGTACTACTCCAGGGACACTTGAGATAGTACTTCACACCACATTGGGCTTGTCTGAATATGCTGGGGCTTGTCCTAAGTCTTATTTTCAGATGGGCTTTTTTTCCTACATTCAATCCCTCCAAATATATATGTATATACATACATACACACATACATACATACACACATACATACACATACTATATAGGTGTGTGTGTGTATGTGTGTATGTATGTATAAACTTCCCCGTAAGAAACTACAAGTGAAAACAAGAGCATGAGGTCAAGTAAGCAGAGAAAAGACCCGGGTTTGTACCTCCCCTCTCTGGCAGTATGTGCATGTTAGTACTTCGTATCATATAGTTTTTCTCTCAAGGCCCATTGCCTCACTAAAAAATTAAATTAATTTAAGCACAAATCCTCATAAGAATGTAACTTAATTTAAGAGTTTCATATATATGTATATGTATGTATATATACATATATATTTAACTTTTAAAATTTAGAACTATACATATAAGTTTTTATTCAATAAATATAAGAAATGCTTTAAAAAGTACCATGTTCAATTACATTCAAAGGATGAAAGGAAAATAAGGAAAGGGGAGAAAAGGGGAGAAAAGAGAGGCCATGTGGGAACATATAGAAAGAGAGAGGAAATACTAGTTTCCAAGAAGGAAGAATTTAGTTCAAGTTCTGGCTCTGATACTTATTAGCTACAGGATCTTGAGAAAGTCATTTAACCTCTTCTCACTTCAGTTTCTTCATCTGCAAAATGGGGATAATAATAGTATTTACTTCCTAGGGTTGCTGTAAAGATCAAATGAGATGATAATTGTAGAGTATTTAGGACAGTGCCTTGCACACAGTAAGCACTATATAAGTGGCAGTTATTATTGTTGTTGTTGTTGTAGTCATTGTTATCAGTAAAATAGGGATAAAAATGCACTTGTGGCATAAGGATTAAATAGCTGAATCCTTGAATTGGGAAGGCATGGGTTCAAGTCTTGCTTAACACACAGTGGCTGTGTAAATGACCATGGGTAAGACTGAACCTTTCAGAGTCACCAGGGAACTTTGATTTCTTCTTTTTAAACTATTTTATTTTTCCAATTACATGTAAAAACAATGTTAATATTTTAAAAATTTTTATTTTAAAATTTTCTCCCTTCCTTTCTTCCCTCCCCTCTCATTGAGAAGGCAATTGATACAGGTTATACATGCAAACCCACCCCAAAAAAAAAGAAAAAAAAAAGAAAGAACATTTTTAAATGTTTGCTTCAATCTGCATCCAGACACCATCAGTTTTTGTTTTGTTTTGTTTTCCTGGGAGTGGATAACATTTTACATCGTAAGTCCTTTGGGATTGCCTCGGATCATTGTATTGCTGAGAATAGCTAAGTCATTCACACTTGATCATCACACAATATAGCTGTTACTATATATAGGTTCTCCTGGTTCTGCTCACTTCATGTTGAGTAAGTTCATTTAAGTCTTTCCAGGTTTTTCAGAGAGCTTCCTACTCATCCTTTCTTATAACACAATAGTATTCCATCACAATCATGTGCCACAACTTGTTCAGCCATTCCCCAATTGATGGGTATACCTTGATTCCAATTCTTTGCCACCACAAAAAGAGATGATATAATATTTTTGTACATATAGGTCCTTTTCCCTTTTATTTGATCTCTTTGGGATACAGCCCTAGAAGTGCTATTGCTGGGTCAAAGGCATGCACAGTTATATTGCCCTTTGGGCATAGTTTCAAATCATTCTCCAGAATGGTTGGATCAGTTCACAACTTCACCAACAATGCATTAGTGTCCCAATTTTTCCACATCCCTTCCAGCATTTGTCATTTTTCTTCTCTGTCATATTAGCCAATCTGATAGGTGTGAAGTGGTACCTTAGAGTTGTTTTAATTTGCATTTCTCTAAACAATAGTGTGTTAGAGCATTTTTTCATATGACTATAGAAAACTTTGAATTCTTCTTCTGAAAATTGCCTGTTCATATACTTTGATCATTTATCAACTTGGGAATGACTTGTATTCTTAAAAATTTTACTCAGTACTCTATACATTTGATAAATGAGACCTTTTATCATAGAAACTTGCTGTAAAAAAAAGTTTCCCCAGTTTCCTGCTTTCCTTCTAAACTTGACTACATTGGTTTTGTTTGTGCAAAAACTTTTTAATTTAATGTAATCAAAATTATCCATTTCATATATTCTGATTAAATTTTCTCTATAGCTCTATGATATCTAACTTTTCTAAAATTCTATTCCTCTCTTTAACTTCTTTATTGTTTATTTTTTGGTTAGATTTATCTAGTTCTGAGAGGGGAAAGTTGAGGTCCCCCACAAATATAGTTTCATTTTCTATTTCTTCCTGTTTTTCATTTAACTTTTCCTTTAAGAATTTGGATGCTAGGGGAAGCTAGGTGGCGCAGAGGATAGAGAACCAACCCTGGAGTTAGGAGGACCTGAGTTCAAATCCAGCCTCAGACACTTGACACTTACTAGCTCTGTGACCCTGGGCAAGTCACTTAACCCCACTGCCTAACCAGGAAGAAAAAAAAAAGAATTTGGATGCTATACCCTTTGGTACTTTGGTATTTAGTACTGATGTTACTTCCCTGTCCAAGGTTCCTTTTAGTAAAATGTAGCTTCTCTGCTTATCTCTTTTAATGAGATCTATTTTTGCTTTAATGACTTGCATTTCAAAAGGTAGTTTCCTTACTGGGAGTTCCACACACTAATGAAATGCAGAGCCAAACCTCACCTCCCAAATAAAACTCACTTGCACTACCTACCTTATACCTCATCTATTTGCTAAGAGGACATTATTTTGCTAACCCCAAAGGCATACCTAAAGGTGAGCTAACATCAATAGAGAAAATAATATAAAGAGAAAAAGAGGAAGAGAAAGGAAGTATATCAACTGTCCTTTGAAAATATTATTTGCTATCTTTCAGTGGTTTACTAAATGGACTAGTTATAGCAGCCTACGGAGGAGGTGGGCAAAGGGAGAAGAAAGTACTCTCTGGGACACAGACAAGCCCAGAAAAAAAAAGGTAGTGATCTCAGTAATCTTGTAGGCACTTGGTGGGGATAGAAGAAGGAGGGAGAGGAGGAGTTTGGGAAAGCTCTCCTGCAGAAGCTGGGATTTGAGCTGAGTCTTAAAAGAAGCCTAGAGGCAAAGGTGAGAAGGGAGAGCATTCCAAGTGTGAGGGGCAGCCAGTTTAAAGGCAAGTCAGTAAGGAGTTTTGAGTACAAAGAACGAGAAGGCCAATGTTGCTTGATGTAGAGAACTTAGAAGGTAGTAAAGTGTAAAATGACTAAAAAAAACAGGAAGAAAAGTACTGAAGGGCTTTAAAATGCTAGACATAACATTTTATAATTGATCTTAGAGTATTAAGGAGCCACTGGAGTTGACTGAGTTCATGGTGGGGGTGAAGGGGGGGGTGAAGATGATATGATCAGAACTGTTCTTTAAACAAATTATTTTAGCAGCTGAGTGGAGGAGAATTGGAATGAAGAGTGACTTAAAGTAAGGAGACCAATTAGAAGGCTACTGGAATAGTCTATGGATAAGGTATTGAGGGCTTGCATAATGGCAGCAGCACCATAGTGGAGAAGAGGAGAGATATCTATCACTATATGATGTAGAGACAGAAAAGAAGATAGAGAAAGAGAGTTCAGAGAGGAGAATTAGAAGACAGCATGAAAACTAGAGAAGAAACAGTATCCACGGCAAGAGGGTGATCACCAGGATCAAAGATTATAAAAAGGTAAAAAAGGATGAAGAGTGAGAAAAAGTCATTAGAGTCTGTAATTAGGAAATCACTGATAACTTTGGAGAGCGGAGCTTTGGTTAATTGATGAGATTGGAAGCCAGGTTGCAGAAGTTTTAGAATTGAGTGTGGAGGGCTGCTAGGTGGCACAGTGGATAGAGCGCTGGCCCTGGAGTCAGGATGACCTGAGTTCAAATCCAGCCTTAGACACATAACACTAGGTATGTGACTCTGGGCAAGTCACTTAACCCCAATTGTCTCGCAAGAAAAAAAAAAAGAATTGAGTATGATGAGAAGAAGTAGAGAGGGTAGGTAGCCTTCTTAAGGAATTTAGCTGAGAGGAGGAAGAGAACTATAGGATGATGGCTAGCAGTAATGGGAAAATCACATAGGCGTGTTTATAGGAGACTGGGAAGTAACTAATAAGTAGGGAGAGACAAGCCGCTATCTGCTTCCAGCTGAGGAAGGGGCCTTGTGCCCCTACTGGATGGTAAGGAAAAGGGAAAGATGGAATGACCAAATTATGATTATGATCAAATAAAGGATTTTCAGAGTTCACAAACATGAAAGTGGAATACTTGTGGGTGAAGGAAAGACCAAAGGTATAGCCTTCTCTGTGTGTAGCTAAGGTGAAGAGGACTAGTCATGAAAACTGAATAGATTGACAAACTGAGAAGTTAAGGGTACTTGAGAGAGTATATGTATGTGTATGTATGTGTGTGTATACATGTATATATTGAAATCCCCTCACATAAGGGTGGGAGTTGGGCCAGAAAGAATACAATCACTGAATTCATTGAGGAAGGAAGGAGGATACCTGGGGTCAGTTGATAATAGCTATTAGAATCTTAATTGGTTTATATAAATTTGGATTGAACAAACATCAAGAGAGATTCTGAGTAAGGGTAAGAAAGAAGACTCTACAACAGTAGTGGTGACAGACACAGTACAAAGACAAATGAACTTCCCCAAGACAAAGCTCAGAATTTTCCTTTAGAACAAAAGTTGCTAGCTGATGCCTTTTAGTTTCACCAATATATAAGCATGAACACCCTTTGTCTCATCTCATTCTGTACAGAAACCATATGCATAAGTAGTCAGAAATATGGCAAAGCCTATTTATTGACTATAATTAGCAGGGCACAGTTGGGGAGGGGAGAGAAAGGAGAGAGAGAAAATTTAAAACTTAAAATCTTTTAAAGGTGAATGTTGAAACTAAAAATAAATAAATAAATAAATATTAAAAAAAAAAAAGGTTTGGGGCCCCTAGATTACATAATCTCTAAAGTCTCCTCCAGATCTAAATCTATGATTCTATGATTAAAAGTTACTCACAATAAAAATACCCCCAAAATATGTTGTGGCTTTGGACCACCAAAATGTCAATGACCTGACATTTAGCCATGGTTGTAAAATTGGAGTGAATCACAGATGCTAATTGCCTTGTGACTCACATGATTATAATATTATCATTACATAATACTTTAATTGTTCATAGCATAGGAGCAGAAAGGCATAAAGATAAACTGGGCTGTTAAGTCTGACTTTCATTATAATGAGTGAAGCACTAATTATTCTTGCTAGTTTTTAATGGCACACAGAAGCCTAATTCAACAGTTAAGCTTTTTTTTTCTCTTTTTTTTTGACTGCTAATGGTCCAAGAAGTTATTTCCTAGCCTGGAGTAGCAGATGCTTATTACTAACCTTTCCTGCAGGATTCTGTTTGTGTGTGCCACTGACTCCAGCCTATAGTCAGTCCACTGATCCCTCTCCTTCCTCCTAACCCGCCTACTGCCTTTCTCTACCTGAGGGTCTTTTGTGTTTAGCTAAATTCCTTAGTGACAGGATCTATAGGATAAACTAGGCCGCAGGGGGTAGGAATGCACACATGGTTTCAGCTACTTTGGATGAAGGCCTGCTGTGGCTCTCAACTTACAAGGTCAAAGTTAAATAACTATTAAGTTTTGGGGTTGGTTTTTTTTTTCATTTCTGGGGAAAAACACATAGCAAAAGTTGGAAAATATGTATCACTTCTTTAAAACTGATATCCACATGATCTGGTTTCATCCATGTGCTGCAGATCATTCAGTAGCATTACAGAAAAGCCTAGTCAATGTCTAAAGAAAATGAGAAATAACACATAAACTTGCTCCTCTTGGAAACTGGGGGATTTTATTGTTTTTTGAAAGTGTCCTCAAGTCAATCGATTTGAGTCTTTTTTTTTTTCTAAAAAGAATTTTGTGTTGTAATTTCATACCAAGAAGTTTTGGAGAAAAAAAAAAAAATGTTTCTCTGTGCAGTGCTGACTCCTTACCACCATGACTCAACCGATGCCCAGAGAATTTCATTTTAAAGTGGTCACCCTAGAGGCAGTATCTGTAATTATCACTTTGAGAGCTTTCTCTTTTTGTCATAGAAAGAAATACTACTATCTTGCTTTGAACTCAGGCATTTGCAGAGTTTGGTCCAGAAAGGGAAGAGCAGAAGGAGGAAGAAAAGTTAGAGAGCACTTAATTTTGTGGAATGAATAGATAGATACATACAAACATAAGTATGTGCATGTATATACATATATATAATGTATATATGCAGTGAGAGAGGGGAAAAAGAGAATGAGAAAGAGAGAGAGAGAAGGAAAGAGGGAATGTGGCATAATGGATGGGGGGGGGGGGCCTTTGGAATCATGGAAACTCGAGTTCAAGTGCTGCATCTGCCACATACTTCCTTTGTGTCCCTGGGCAAGTCACTTAACAACCCAGTTTTCCAAGAAACTCTGTAAACTGCAGACAAAGTGCCCATCTTCACTGGCAGCTCCTCATCAGGAGTTACCTATACCACACCAAAGAAATCACAGGTCCCGTCCCCCTCATTCCCCTGTGCATTAAATTGTCTACAAAAAAACACATCCTCATAGTTTAATTATGAGGGCATAGTAGAAAGACTACTAGACTTTTGAGTCAGGAGACCTAAGTTCGAATAATAACATTCCCATCAGTTTGCTGGTTATTTTGGGGAACTCACAGACTCCCCTAGTCTTAGTCTCTTTATCTGTTCCTTCCAGCCCTAAGGTCCTATGGTTCTATGAAAGAATTTCTCTTCCAAGCATCAAAATTGAAGGCATTAGGCCAGTAAAAATTCAGTATTGATATGACTTAGTCATTTCTGAATTTCATATGCGCTAAGTAAGTCTCGAAATTATTTGCCCAAACAAATTCTGACTTATCCCCCAAACAATGCTATAAACTAGAAATGCAAAATTAGATTTGGAAATAACTATAGCATAAGAGGAAGTATAGAAGAAAGGATCCTTGGGTTGGAGTTGATGACTGAGGTTTAAATCTCAGCTCTGCTATTCATTATCTGTATTATTTTGGCCTTAATTTCCTCATCCCAAAATGAACAACTTCCTTTCCAACTCTGAAATCAACATAATTTGTCCAAAAAGAGTGTTGTAGAAAGAACTACTGAAAACATTTGAAATCTTTTGGTCTCTGTGTCAAGACTTCTTTCTTGCTGGTAATCAGACACTGACAACACAGGTAAGTCCCACAAATTTCTTCTGGTTTAATCTGGTATTCACAGCAGCATCTGAACAAATCTATTAAATTTACTTCAATTTCATTTTTAAAAAAATTTTTGGTAACTAATATTAGGGAATATGTCCAGACTGAGACGGCATGTCAGGATCAGTCAGCACTTCTGGATTTGTCTGCAACACAATATATACTAAAAAAATTTAAGTATTTTTGCAGTTTATTCTTTGACATAAATGTTCTTTCACGAGCATGTTATTTAAATTGGATTTAAGCTAAAAACTAATCTCACTCGTTTCCACCTTCCAATTCATTTTTGGTATGATTGGATAGTCTTGCACAACTAAGGAAGTATGTTGGTCATAAATTAGGCTAAAATCTGTAGGAGCAACATATAGTTACATGGTCTATTAAACCACCCAGTAATTCAAAAGAAACTGTAGTCATCAAGGCCAGGAGTAATAAAGCATGATGAAGTTAATTTTCTTTAACCAAAGTTCTCTATCAATTAAAACAGTCTGCTGAACGTTTTAAAAAAAAAAAACTCTTAACTTTTTCATCAAGCATTTAAGTCTTAAACATTTCCATTTCTCAACCATACCCTTTATATTCTTAGGCTCCAAGTGAGCCCCAAACACATCTCATCCAGGCATTTCATGCTGATCACACTGAAATGAATAGTAGTATCCCTCCTGGCTGCTAATCTACTTAAAAACCACATCCCCCCAACTACAGACAGAGAGTTCATTACTCAAGTGCATTAACCAGCAGCCACAGCAGCCCAGTTTAAGGCATGTCCACGTTAGTAAATTAGCTTAAGGGTTTAACAAAGCTGTTCTCTTGGTGATTAACGGGACCTGAATTGCACAGTGCCTTTGTTTCACTGGCAAAGCGTGCCTCACCACAGCTTTCTATTAGCACCCCCAGTCAAAATGCCCTATTAAGCCACTACCCCGTGCATCACCTCCTTAACAAGCAGCCATTTATCAGTTCATAACCATCAAGATCATTCTTTTGGCTAGTTTTTCATCTGAGACATGAGGAACAACATGACTTACATTAATTGCCTGTAATTTGCTTCATGGCCTCTGAGAGACCACAAAAACATCCAAATTTGTTTTAAATTCAAAATCTGGGAAGAGTGCCCTCCTCTCATGCTAAAGAACAACATCCAGATTTATAAGATTTCATAAACATCTTAGCACCATCATCCATAAGCAAGTAATGCATAAGTCACAAAGAAGAGGGCTTGTTCATATTTGGAAGAGAAATACAAACTGGGGGCGGGGGAGGGCGGCTAAGTACTTTCCTCAACGTTTGCCCTGTAGACGTTAGGAAAAATGATTTCACTGACCGGCTTCAAGTGGCTTAGGTATTCTAGCATCCCATTTCACATTAAGCCACATTACAGACTTTTGCATTCACTGATAGTTCTTCTGATGATGTTGCTCCTAGTGGAGATGAGTGCTGGGGAGGGGAGTTGGGAAAGGGGAAGTACTACAGCTGCGTGATGTTAATTTCATATGAATGTATATATTCACTCTTTTGTCAAGGGACTCTAATGGCTTTTGACAGGGCTTATTACTGGTGTCTGTGTGTCTGGATCTTCAATCCTGGGCTGTATGGTGTCTTTGCTCAAAACGTACTCTCCTGCCCAGACCTAGGTACTGTCTTCCTCCATGTCTCCAACTACTGAATGAAAGGCTGGCCTGACTAATCTTGTCTCCCTGCATTACTTCCAAATGGAGAGGTATTGCCAGGAGCATCAGAACTTATCTAGAACAACCCATCCTTTTTACAGATAAAGAAACTAAGACTTTACAGATAAAGAAACTGAGGCTAATGGGGCAGCTAGGAGGTGCAGTGGATAGAGCTCCGGCCTTGGAGTCAGGAAGACCTGAGTTCAAATCCGGCCTCAGACACTTGACACTTACTAGCTGTGTGACCTTGGGCAAGTCACTTAACCCCAACTGCCTCACCAAAAAGCAGGAAAAAAAGAAAAGAAAAGAAAAAAATTGAGGCTAAGAAATTATGTATGCAATGAATATTGAGTTCATATTCATTCATATGAAATGAATACTGAGAAGCATGTAGAGAGCTATATGAACTGATGCAGAGTAAAGCAAGTAGGGCCAAGAAAACAACATGAACTGTAACTACAACAACATAAATGGAAAGAATAACGATACGCTAAAAAATCAAAAGTAAATATAACAGAATTATAGAGATCAAGTAAGACTTGAATGAAGTGATATGAGACGACATTTGGGGGGAGGCCCACAGGTGTTACACATTGCTTATGTTTTGGGACTTTTTCAACTGATCAATCAGTTAAACTGATTTTTTTCCTCTCTAAAATTTTGTTATTCAGTCGTTTCTCAGTCATAGTTGACTCTTTGCAACCCCTTTTGGGGTTTTCTTGGCAAATAGATTGGAGTTATTTGCCATTTCCTTCTCCAGCTCATTTTAAAGATGAAGCAACTGAGGCAAACAGAGTTAAATGACTTACCCAGGGTCACATAGCTAGTAAGTGTCTAGAACTAGATTTGAACTCAGGAAGATGAATCTTCTTGACTTCAGGCCCAGCATTCTATGCACTGTGTACTTAGCTGCCCCCCTCTCTAAAATACTATTTGTCATAAGGAATGGCTCTCTGTGAGGGCAAAGGAAAGAATATTTGGGATAGCTAGAGTGATGTAAGAAACAGAAAATATTAATAAACATTTATTTTTAAAAAAGAGAACCTGAGGCAAAGGCAAGTTGAATGACTTGCCCTACTGTACATAGCTAATAAGTGATAGATTCAGGATTAAAGCTCAGGGCTTTTCCCCCTACAGAACTATTCAAAGAACTTACCACTTATTAGAAAAACACATGCATACATATACACACATACAAACAAACAAAAAAAAACAGCACTATAGAACACAGAAAACAAGAATTAGAAGGAAACTCATAGCAGAATTTCTTCTTCAGCATACAGGTATGTGACCATTCAGTCTTTCCTTGAAGAACCATCACCTCCCAAGGCTGTCCCTTCACTTCTGAAAAGCTCTGATGCCTAGGAAGTCTTCCCTTAGAATAGCCTAGGTTTGTCAGATGTTGCTTCCAATGTAGTTCTGCTCTCTGGGGCCCAATAGAATGAGGCTCTTCTCTTGTCTGCTGCGACACCCTGCAGGTCCCTGACGACTGCAATCAGGATCATACTACCCCGAGTCTTCTCCTCTCCAATGTGAACATCTCCAGCTCAGTCCTCTCATTTTATAGATTTGGAAATTGAGGTCCATGAGGGTTAGATGGTTTTCCCAAAGGTCATCCGGGCAGTAAGTAGCAGAGCCACAATTCAAACCCATGTTCTCTGATTCCAAATTCGGTAGTCTTTCCACTGGAATTGCAAATAGATGCTGATGTGTTCTTAGCAATTATGGCCTACAAGGAAGGAATTTAATCATATTGGTACTAACACCTCATACTTCTTTAGCATTTTACAGTTGGAAAGTGCTCTATCATTCATTATCTTGAGTTCCTTAACAACTTTTTAGATAAGCAGGGAAAGTATAATTTCCATTTAAAAGATGGGCAAATTGAGGCTCAAGGGATGAGTAAATCAAGTTATAAAGTTGGTAATTGGCAGAGCTGAGATTTTTACTCCCAACTGCACTACAGTGCCTTTCTAATGTGTTATTAATATTATTTTCTCTGTACCACATAGGAAAAGATGGAACTGGTCAGAATTGTTTGTTGCCTTCATACATTTTGGACCCAAAAATTCGTCTTCTTGAGTTTGGCAATACTTATTTTTCCTGTTGAATAGGGGGGAAATGTACCATGTTGCCAGCTAAATGATACTGCATTAAGGGCAAACAAAAGTCTGAGTGTTCTAGCATAAAATAGCTATAAAAACAGATGTAAAGTTGAGCTAATGCTAGAGACCTTAAATTTCCTCCCTGACAAATAGCCCATTTCAATCCACTTTTTGTTATCAAACGTACCAAATGTTCATAGAAGGCAAGGCACAGTCCTACCTATAGGGTTTTCATAATTTAAACTAGGCATATTCTCTAGTTGGATGAAAGGAGGGACGAAAGAATTATACTAATACAAAAATGGATGAGAATATACACAAGGAGATTTCTGTCCAATGAGAATTTTTATTTTTCATGGACTTTACTATTATAATGTATGCATTATAAGAAGCAGAATGGTGGCGTTAAAGAGCCCGAACTCTGGAATCAGGGGACCTGGGATCGAATCTTGACTCCTGATGCACACTACCCGTGTGGTAGTAACTTAACTTGTGGGAGTCTCAGTTTATTCACCCATAAACATTAAGGGACCGGACAGCCTGTGAGGTCTCTTCCAGCTGCAGGTCTATGGTACATGACTACATACTCTCACTATTGCACCTGCGTGTGTAGCCCACAGTTTCAACCATACAAAATTGGTGACATTTCTTTTTCCTGGTTCAAAAATAAATATTTTAAAACTATTTTTACACCTCCCTTAGTCAATGAATTTGGGTCACACCATACACAAATGAGATGTGAATAGATTTTTCATAAAGTTCCATATTGGAGATTCTATATAAGGAGACGACATCAGGTCGCAGGATGGTCTTGGATCCGTGGAGTGAGGGTGTGGATTTTGAACTGAGTTCTAAAGGTATGGAGGGACAACCTGACTACTCCTTCCGTCTCCTTTGCTGTATCCCCTTCCAGACCGTATCCTCTAACCACACATACCTCCCGGTTATGTCCTGGGTTCTCTTTCCCTCCCCCTCTACGCTACTTCATTAGGTGATCTCATCACCTCCCAAGGATTTAGTTGCCATCTCTATGGTGATGATTCTCAAATCTACCTTTCCTGTTCCAGTCTCTCTGCTGACTTCAATCTCACACCTCCAACTGCCTTTCAGATATCTCAAACTGGATGTCCAGGAGACATGTTAAATTCACTAGGTCCAAAACAGAACTTATTATCTTTCTCCCATGGCCTCCCTACCTCCTAATTTCCCTATCCTGCCAGTCCCTCAGGCTCACAACTGGACTCCTCACTGTCTCTCACTGCCCTGTTCCACCACTCCCCCCATCCCCTGAAATTCAAGCTATTACCAAAGCCTGTAGATTTCACCTTTACAACATCTCTGGAATACACCCCCTTCCTTCCTCTGAGACTGCCACCACTCTGGTGCACGCTCTCATCACCTCATGCCTGGAGTATTGCGATAGCCTCCTGGTGGGTCTGCCTGCCTCAAATGTCTCCCTACTCTAATCCACCCTCCATTCAGCCACTAAAGCACAGGTCTAACCATGTCATCCCCATCTACTCAATAAACTCCAGTAGCTCCCTATTGCCTCCAGGAACAAATACAAAATGCTGTTTTTGGTATTCACAGGCTATCCCCTATACCTGTCATTCTCTCTCTTTTCATCTCTACTTCCTGGCTTCCTAGCTAATATCTCAGCTTCTCTAGGAAGCCTTTCCCTGTCTCCTTTATTCATACTGCCTTCCCTCTGAGGTTATCTCCTATTTCTCCTGTCCCTTGCCTTTTGTCTCACCCATTAGAGGTCCTTGCTACTAGGTGCTGTTTTTTTGTTTTTCTTTGTATCCCCAGAATTTATCACACTGCCTGGCACACAGTAGGGGCTTAATAAACGCTTGTTAACTGACACCTAGATGTAATATACTGAAAGGGTCAGGAAATGAGGAGGTGAGGGCACCTGTCTGACACTACTGATTCTGCCACTCACTAGCTGTGTGAATTGGCAAGTCTGAAGATTTGGGCTCTGATATTAGCTGTGTAACTGGGCAAATCACTTCAATGTTCTGAGCCTTAGTTTCTTCATATCCAAAATGAAGAAAATAATACTTAACTACCTTACAAGGTTGTTGTGAAGAAAAAAACTATCAACTTTAAAACTCTGTATAAATGTGAGCTACTACATTGTTAATTAAAATAACACAATTATTATTCCAAATGCCAATAAGGAACCCATTGCAGGTTCTTGAGTCAGAGTGTGGCTATGTATGAGTTGTTAACCTCTCTAGGATTCAGTTTCAACTTTAAATGGAGAAGAAGGAAGAGAAGATGATCTTTAGACTCTCTTTCAGTCCATTGATTTTAGTTTATAAGTTACTTGAGGTCAAGCCTGTTGTCATACCTCTTTGTATCCTGAGACATGATGCCAGGTATTGCACACAGTAGGATCTCAGTAAATGTTAGCTATTAATGCTGATGACAATAACAACAATATTGACTGAAATTTATAAAGTGATTTAAAATTTTAAAAGTGCTTTAATAGATTTTCTTATTAGTCCTCCTGAAAATCCCATGAGGTAGATAGCACAGGTATTATTATCCCCATTTTACAGATGAGGAGACTAGGGGTCATAGAGTTTAAGTAATTTGACCACATTCACACAGCTAGTAAACTTAAGAGGCAAAATTTAAACCAAGACTTCTTCAGACTTCAAACATACTCTTTCTACTGCATCTCTAGTAAAAAGGTTTCCTTAAAATCTTATATTTTTCAAAATGACAGAAATAAATTCCTACGTGTCTGACTGAAAAATAGAACGCTACTTAAGGCTTTTGGAAAGGCAGGAGACCAACATGACCCAGGCAT
This sequence comes from Vombatus ursinus, assembly GCF_900497805.2. Taxonomy (NCBI): domain Eukaryota; kingdom Metazoa; phylum Chordata; class Mammalia; order Diprotodontia; family Vombatidae; genus Vombatus; species Vombatus ursinus. The sequence goes on along the minus strand of NW_020954572.1, from coordinate 22,994,341 downwards.
GTGGAACACCAACAAGAAGCATTCACAAAAAGAATTTCTACAGCCAGTACTACAAAAGTCCTGCACAGTACCAGGACACTGAGACATGCTGGGGAGGTCAGTACGGGTCTCACTACCAGAACGATAGTCAGCGGCTGCATTTCTGCATAGAGTAATCTGTAGGCTTAATTCATGTTGACATTTCACACTCTACAAAAATAATAAGTGACTAAGAAAAGTCTGGCAATAAATATGTAATAGTTATCAGGATACAGTATTAATGAAATTAACTATATTTTAATATCTTTTTGCTTTTAAAACACATGAGGTGGACATGCAATACTTGTTTTGGAACATTCCATCTTATTTTTTTAATTTTTTTTAAAGGTCTGCTTTTGGCTCTCTCGAATGTGCACGAGAAAGCCCTAAACATGACCTACTTTCTCCACTGAGTAAATATTTAATTTGTAATCTGTTTGGCAGCTGGGACACCTGCACAGTCTCTTGTGATCAGGAGCTCTGTTTATCTTGCTATATTTTTTGTCAATTGCACTACCATTCTCTTTTCATGATTGAAGCCCCTGATTCTCTTTTCTTCAGATTTTAACCTAAATTCTGATTATCTGAATCTGAAATCTGAAATCTGAATTAATATATTCACTAAAACCTGTCCAAATCTTCCTCCACAATGCCTCCTGGATTAATCTCTTCTTCTTTATTATCATTACTGTCATGCTAGATGTGGAGAATCACCATAGCCTCCTAAATAATCTCTCTGGACTAGCCTCTCACCCCTCCAACCCATTCTTTATAAAACCAATAGATTAATATTCCTAAAATACGCTTTTACTCCATCATTCCTCTGCTCAAAAACTGACCATGGCTCCCTATTACCATTTGAATTAATAATAATAATTATTATTATAACAATATAACTCATATTTACACAGAGTTTAAAAAGTGATTTTCTCATAGCAATTCTATGAAGTAAGCAAAGTAAATATTATCTTCCTTTTCTAAGTGAGGAAACAAGTCTCAGGAAGTTTGAGTAACTTGTCCAAGGTTACAGAGCTTATGTAAGAACCAAAGTCTTTACTATTTAAAGTTCTCCACAATCAGGCCAACCACACTGATCTAAACTTTTCTCTCCCCCTCTCCTGAATTCTCTATAGTAGGTGTTAGAGCTTCCCTCACTAATGATGCTTAGGGATAGATTCATTATTATGGGGACTCCCAGATAAGGAAACTCTCTCTAATTGTGCAGATTGGCACCTTCTCGACAACCTATAGCCTTAGAAAGCTGCCTAGGGCACTAAAAAGCTTAGCGATTTGCCTCTTAGACCAGTATACATCAGAGGTGGAATCTGAACCCAGGTCTTCCAGGCTCTGAGGCCAGCTCTCTGTCTGCTTCATCACCCTGCATCCCTCTACCACAAATCACTTCTTACTCACTGTGCATGGGTGGGTGTGGGTGTGAGGGTGGTATTTACTTATCCATATACATATTTTCTCATCCTAATAGAATGTTAGCTCCTTCAGGGCAGGGGCTATTTGATTTTTGTCTTTGTGTCCCCAGCATCTAACACAGTGTCTGGTATAAAGTAAGTTCTTAATAGTTCTTACTTCAAGGGACATATAAGGTCTTTGTGGAGACAAAACTAACTTGGACAGTGGAGACGTTCACCTGTTGAGAGAGTAAGTGAAAACTAGTATGACTATAAATAAAAAAAAGGGTCCACAGAAAAGAGAGGTCCTTGTAGATGTGAAGATGTTGGAGAAGGATTCATAGAAATCATGGGATTTGCACTGCAAATCTATTGTGTGAATATATGGGAAGGAAGGAGAAGGAAAATTTCAGGCAAGGGGAATGGTAAAGGCAGGAATGGGGGAGAGATTAATATTGTTCATGGACAGAAAAGCAAATGTATCACCTACATGAACACGAAGATGTATGTTGGAGAGTAATGGGAAATTAAATAAAGGTGCACAGACACAGTGAGAACATATTAAGGAGGACTTCAACTGTTAGGGAAATTTGGATTTGAGGGGAAAGGCAAAAAATAGGGAGTCATTATAGACTCCTCTTAAACATGTGAGTGACATGATTAAAATGTTTTAGGAAGATGTTTCCAATCATGATAGGCAAGATAGACTGGGACAGAAAAGAGCTTCAAGCTCTTAAATCAGCTAAAAAGGTTACCACTGAAATCCAAGCAGCATTGTCTAATGGAATTGCAATTAGTACAAATCTAAGCAGCACGGAACTGGATTCAGAATCAAATGACCTGGGTTCAAATCCTTTCTTTATTACTGTTATTACTATCTATATAACTTTGGGCAATTCAAGTAAGGGGGATGGACTAGAATGCTCCTTCTAGCTCTAAATCAAGGATCCTAAGAATATATTTAATGCTCAATGAGCATTAAATAGCTATAGCAAATAATATATTGTGCTAAGCAATGGTGACAATGGGAACAGAAAGGAAAGCATGAATTTTGAAGAGAGTAATAACAAGACTTGGTGATAATTATCCAATTAGGATATCTAATAAGGATACAGCAGAAAGACTTAAAGATGACTCCAAGGTTTCCAATGTCAGAGACTAGAAAAATGATGATACTGCCTCAGGAAATGAGGTAAATAGGAAGGGAAGCCAGTTGTAGGATTTAAGTTGATGACTTTAATATTAGAAATGTTGGGCTTAAGTTGATATTGGATAATCACTGTTCTTTTTTCTCATGTTATTTTCAAACATTTTGGAGCAACATAATAAAACAATACAATACAAACTTAACCGTAGAGGTTTACCATAAGAGTATCTTCATCATTTCCCTAATTCTTATGCAACCCATGGACAAGAAACCATTTATATGGATTTATATTTATATGGATTATATGAACTTATGCAACTGATGTTTAAACTCTTGAGTTTCTTATCCGCCATACCATATTTTTTGTGCCCCCACTGAGAGCATCCCCAGGAAACAGAAGAATTTAGTTCATAACTAGGTCTCTACAGAAAATGTGAAAAGTATGCTCATCTTTCATGCAAACATTCATGTTTTATTTATCCCAATAGAACACATAAATGCCTTGCACTGAGGCCATAAATTGTCAAGTACAATTCTCTTTCTCTCTCTAATGGCCCTTATATTCCCCAGGAACCTATATAGTTACTTTATTAACTGACTCTCTATACCAAATGAGTTAGAATTGTTTTGGAGGTCCATAGGAAATGTTTAAATAAGGGAATTGAACAGATTGTCTGACCTTGGCCTCAGTTCTCTAGAGCAAGAAAAAGGTACGGGTGCTTGGAATGGCCTAATGCTGCTCTGCTGTTAATGGTTACTCTTTAAGATCGAAGCAAAGACAAAGAAGATTTGCTTCCCTTCCCCCAACCTAGAGCTGACAAGCGTTTTCTATGAGTTTTTTTTTCTATTTCCTTAAGCTATTTCTATTTCCTAATTTGTTTCTTAGCAACTATGGTCAGTTATAAGTGATCTTTCACTCACATCTGTTAATTAATTGCACGCAGGGGGAGTATGATGGAGAATGCCAATAAATAGCTTGGTATATATAAGAATAAAGAGTCGGTGGTTTAAACCTCTGTCCAGAATGTCTAGAATGATAGGGTTTTCTTCCCTAGTTAGAGGCTGAACTGAGATCTAGACAGAAGACAAACAAATGATGTAACCTGGAAATGTGCACCTTGGGATAATGGAGTCACTGGTCAACTGTTCTGAGATTGCTTAAGTATTTAAGTGCAAGCATCAAAAGTAAAGTCTCAGAAGCAAGGAGTGGAGTAGAGGGGTGGACCAAGGGAGAATCAGCTTTCTAGGCTGCCCAGTGGGAAAAGGAAGATGTGGTTTCGAATGAGTCTTACTGGCCATATTTCTAAGGTGGAAAGGGGAATCAGAAACACAAGTAACACTTCTTTTTCTTTTGCTTTCCATCCTAAACCTCCAAACGTTACCACACCTGCTGGTTGCATAAGGAAATACAAAATATATACCAAAATAATCAATCAATCTTCCCCATCGCTGCCAAAATGATAAGAGGGAAGAAGATGCCTTAGCAGCTGCAGAAATCAGGAAAGGTCTCCTGAAGGAGGTGGCACTTGGACTGAGCACTGGACAAAGTTAGGGATTCTGTAAGGCGGTAGGCTGAAGGGAGTACATTCCAGGAATGGGGAACAACTTGTACAAAGTCACAGAGACTGAAGCTGGAATGTTGTATACAAGCAGCAGCAAGTGGGCCAGTTTGACTGGAATGTAGAGGGCACAAAGGCAAGTAATGAGTAACCAGCCTGGAAAAGTCAGCCAGAGCCAGACTGTAAAAGGGCTTTAAATAAGAGAGAAGTTTGCAGTTTATCCTCCCAACAACAGGGAGCTTCCTGAACAGGGAAATGACATGGACAGACTTGTACTTTAGGAATATCACTTTGGCAGCTATGGAGAGGATGAACAGGAGAGAGGAAGGATTTGGAGCAGAAAACCAATTAAGAGCCTCTTGCAATAGTCCAAGTGAGGGACAGTAAGGGTCTGAACCATTACGATGGCTGTGTGAAAAAGGGACACATACAAAGATGTGGCAGGGATACAACCAACATGAGCTGGCAGGTAATTGGACATGGGGGAGGGAGGGATGAGAGTGAAAGATGCAAAGATGTCTTTGAGGCTATGTACTTGAGTGACCAGAAGGATCAACAGAAATAGGAACGTTCAGAAGGGGTTAAATCAGGGGGTTGTGGAAGTGATAATAATGGGTTATGTTTTAGATACATTGGTTTTGAAAAGGAAAGAAGGAAGGATCTATGCTGTAAACTCCAAGATATAAAGAGGTTAAATTTTAAAATTCCAATGACAAAATAATACAAGACTACTCTGCACTCAAAAGAAACCAAACGAGGAAACAGAATAATGTGTTCTACAGAGTAAAAGAGTTCAAGATGAAAACTTAAGTGATGTCCCTTGCAAACCTGAGCCTAACTATTAATGGATTCAGAGAGGACATTTCATGGCAAATGCGGGAAAACAAATCATCATGGGGAGGGCAAAAGGTAATAATGAATTACATAATCAGGGACATGAGAAAATTTCTACCATGGGGCAAAACTTCTATCCTTTCTATCACCTCCAAGAATGGATATTTCCAAGAAGGAAGCACAATAGAAAAAGAGGACCGGGGCAAGATCAACAAGGCAAAAACAAGGAAATTCTTTAGGCGAGGGAACTAAAAATAGGTATTTTAGAAGCTTTTATTCCATGAGGAATACAGAAACAAAAAAGGGAATAAGTAAGTATAAGGTCCATGAATCAAAGAATAAAAATCTAGAACAGACAGAAAGGGAAGAAAAATGAGAAAATGTTTTTTAGAAAAGAGTGCAGGAAAGGAAATAAAAAGCTAAAAAAAAACCAAGTTAAAAGGGAGGAGACAAAGGAAGATTTTACTTACAGAGAGAAAAAAAGAGAGGAAGAATTAGATAACTAGATAAAAGAAAGAAAAAGGAAAGCAAAAGTCCAAACTATGGAAAGGGGTAACAAACAAGAGGAGGCAGGTTTGAGGATGAGGGGAAGAGAGTCAGTGGGAACAGAATTCCTTAGAAAGGATTAAGTTAAAATAACTGAAGAAAGAAAGTATTGTCTTTATAGAAGAAGAGGGGGTAAAATCTAAGTTCAGGGAGAATCCCAATAGTAAAAACAAATGGCAGAAAATATAAACCTAACTTTCATAACTTTAAGTGAAAATAGGTTAAACTTTCCAATAAAACAAAAAAGAATGACAGATTAGATGAGAAAACAAAACCCTATAATCTGTTACTTACAAGAAACACACCAAAATACAAATTTACACAGAATAAAAATAAGGGGATGGAACAAATTTTTCTATGCATCAGGTGATACATATATTTCTATACATCAGGAGCTGAAATCATGCTATCAGACAAAAGGAAAACAAAACAAAACCACAAAATAAAGAGAGAGAAACAAGGATATCATATCTAACTATACTGGTGTCATATTCCTCCCAACCCCGCACCCCAGCATCTAACAATAATCTGTACACAACAGATACTTGATAAATGGTTCCTTGTTTGGTTCAGCTAGACAGTTGTGGAGGGCAACCTAAGGAGTGCAATGGCCATGAAGAGAAAACAGGTTCTGCAAACAACTTTGAAAGACTTAAGAACTCTCTTCATTGCAGTGATTCATCACAATTCTAAAGGATCTTTGAGAAAGCATGATACCCACCTCCTCAGAGAGAGGTTTGCAGAATGAGAAATAGATTTTTGATGTGGCCAATGTAGGAGTTTCTTTTGCTTGAATTTGTATATTTGTTAGAAAGGTTTTGTTTTTGTTTTTCTTCTTCCAATGGCAGAGGGCTGGGAGTGGGAGGGAGAGAACATAAATATTTGTTAGTTGAAAAATGTTGGTTTTTTTTAAGAGAAAGCAGGTCAGGGGTGAAAATCTGCCCCCCCAAAAAAAATTCATGCAATTAATCTAAGCAAAAAACCCCAAAGAAAAGTATATAAGACCATTTCTTTGTGATGGCCTTACTATCCAAAGTACAGATCATAAAAGAGAAGTAGATTCAGTCTTCTGTTGCCTATCATTAAAGGTATTCCATCGATCTTTTAAACAAAAAATAGACCTTTGTTTTAATCTAGTCTCAGGAGGATTAGTAAATTACAAGGTTTGTAATTTGTCCAAGGAATGATATATAATATTTTTCTTCATGTGAAATCAAACCCTGCTCTTATTAGGCTTACATACAGCTGACAGTGTAATCTTCCTAATGTACAGCTCTGATCACCTAACTTCTCTGATCAAAGAATGCATGTGGTACCCCATTGCCTAGAAAATTTAAGTCAAAGCTGCATGATCTGGCATTTAGGGCCCTTCCTAGTCTTGGTCCATGCCATCTGCCTCTAGACCTATTACATCCTGCCTCCTTTCATCTAGTCCATCCTGTTGCCAATGTTGGTTTGTTCAGTCTTTATGAATGCATCCCACTCTTTCCCCTGCCATGCATTTGCTCTCATTCATCACCTATGTCTACCACATGCTATCATCCACCTGTCAGAATCCTACCCATCCTTCAAGGTCCTCTCAAAGTCATTTCACTGATGTCTTTTTCTACAGATCTCTCAGAGTACTTTGCACCTTGTCTATATACCCATCATATTCCATTTTATATTAAAGATGCATGTCTTATGACCTCTGCTAGACTATAAGAAACCTGAAAGCAGAGACTGTCTTAGTCATCTTTTTATATGTTCACCTTTTCCTCTCCCCAACTATCATAGAGTCTTATGCACAGTAGCTGTTCAATAAACGCTTGTTGAATTAGGCAGTTAGGTAGCACAGTGGATAGAGCACTGGACTTAGAATAAAGAAGATCTGTGTTCAATTTTGTCTCAAATACTTATTAGTTGTATGACCCTGAGAAAGGCATATAACCTCTCTGAGCCCATTTCCTCATTTGTAAAACTAGATTCATTGGAGGTCCATTCATTCCAAGGTCCCTTTTATATACCTATGATCCCACAAACTGAAACCATAGTGCCTAGAAACTTGCAGCATGATAGGTATGGTGGTAAATGCCTATAATTCTTGCCACCAAGGAGGCAGAGGTAGGTGGACACAAGTTCAGGCATTCTGAACTTCAGAGAACTAAAGCCCATTAGGTGTCCTCACTAATTCCAGCAACAATATGATGAGCCCCTGGGAGTGGGGAAGGTGGGAACAGGCTGCCAAAGGAAGACTGATCTGGCCCAGGCTTGAAATGGAGCGGGTCAGATCTTCTGTGTTAATCAGTAGTGGGGACTGGACCATGAGTGACCGCTGTACTTCCAGGGCGAGATAGGAAGACCCAGTCAAAAAAGAAGAAAGGAAGGAAGGAAAGGAGGGAGGCAGAAAGAAAGAAAGAAAGAAGCTTTGACACTGACATCCAGAGAAGGAGGACAATGCAGCTGTTCTTCATTCAGGTGAAGTCATTTGTGTCATGACTGAGAACCCTTCTAAATTCCTCCCATTCCTAACATTACTGAAGCTGTTGCTGTGGAAATAAGTAAAAGATTTTAAGACAATTTCAAGAGCTTCATTTATAAATAATTTCTTTTCTGGCAGAGAATAAAGGTAATATCTTTAGAACCTTGAAACTTTATTTCTTTTGAGGAGGAAAAGTGTTGTTTTTAGAAAAATTTTAAGTAAACAGACCAGACACTTAGGAGCCAGGTGGTTCCAGTGGGGCTAACAACAACCCCTTACCCAGGAGGTCAGAGTTCACATGTCAGAGATAGGATCTCAAAGGCTCATTTACCAGTAGTTGGCACAATTAGGTTGTAAAGACATAAATTTAAATATCTAATTTTGTGTGCCCCCAAATGGTAGCTTGGTAAACATATTTCCCACTTCCTTAGCCCCTTTTACTACAAAACGATCATTACTCATAGCTAGAATTTAATTCCAGAATCACAGAATCTAAAATTTGGAAAGGACCTTAGAAACTATCTAATTTAGCCCATATTTGCTCAAGGAATCCCCTATACACTGATAAGAAGTGGTTGTCCAATGCCACACGAAGCTCTCTAATGACAGGAAATTTATCATCTTCTATGGAACCCATTCAACTTTTATTTTTTAAGTACTGATAACTTTTGACTTCACATCATAGTCATTTTCCAACCCTCCCCCAAGATTAAACCCTCCCTTGTGACAAAGAGAAACAATCAAATACATCTGATCATCTCCTTTTTAGACAACATAATTAATAAGAATTTTTCTTTTACATCAAGCCTAAAGATACAATGTCCCCTCATTGTTCCTAGTTCTGCCCTCTGGGATCAAGCAAAGCAGATGTATTCCTTCAATATGCCAGTATTTTGATGCTTAAAAACAACATTCATGTCCACAACTACCAACCCCAATTATTGCTTCTTGAGGCACACAAAATCCCTAATTCCTTCAAACAATCTCCGTATGGCAGGGTTTCCAGCACTCTCACAGTCTTGTTTCACCTCATAACTTCTGAGAGCTCTAGCTTGTCCATTTTCTATCTAAAATACAGTGTTCCAAGGTGACTTTGGTCTGCCCAGGGCCACAGAGTTTTTACCTCCTTTGTTCTAAACACCATGACTCAATGCACCGTTTGACTGATTAACTTCTTCGGCAGCCATGTCATATTGGTTATTTAGACTGAACCTGATGTCCAGTATAACTCCTAGATCTTTTTCACAGGAACTGTAAAACTGAACCATGTTTTCCCCATCAATGAAGACGATTTTGAACCTAAGAGTAGGGATTCATGTTTATCTCTATTTAATTGCTTGTGTGGCTCCTAGTTCTAGCCTATGTAGACCTTTTTGGATTTGTGACTCTTCCATCCAGTGTTTCAGCTGTCCCCCACAGTGTCAAGTTATCTTCACATTTGTCAAGAATCCCTTCTATAGCTTCTTCTAAGTTACTGATAAAAATGTGGAATTTGGGGCAGGGTCAAGGACAGATCCTTGAGGCATTCCCATAGACAACTCTCTTCAAATTGATATCAACCTATTAGTGATAACTCTTTGGGTCTAATCATTCAATCAAATCTGAATCCACTTAACTGTCCTGTCGTCTAGCCTGTATCTTTCCATCTTGTCCACAAGGAAAGCATAAGAGTCTTTGCCAAGGGCTTTTAAAAAAATCTAAAAATACTCTATGGCATTCCCTTGATCAACCAATATAGTAAACTCCTGTCAAAAAACTCGGTGAGGTTTATCTGGCATGATGTATCCTTGATGAAGCCATGCTGGTTTTCAGAGACCACTGCTTCCCTTTTTAAATGATGATGATGATGATGATAGCAATAACTAACATATTCACACAGCACCTACTATGTGCCAGACACTGTGCTAAGTGCTTTACAAATATTATCTCATATCATCCTCACAACAACCCTGGGAGTTGCTATTATTGTTGTTGCTTGTTGTTGTTAACCCTAGTGTTGTTATTATCCCTATTTTACAGGTGAAGAAAATAAGCAATCATTTTATAATGTGTTTTAAAAATTTACCAGGCATATAAATCAAGCTCACCAGTTTATAGTTTGTTGACTTTTTGACTACCTTTTGAAAATCAGGACTCTGACCTTCTCTAGTCATGTTGTGGCTTTCATTCCCCCAAATCTTTCAACAATCACCTAAAATGGCTCAGTGATAACATAAGTCTATTATTTTAGTATCCTACGGTGTAGTTCATCAGTCTTCTATTGCCAGAAATTCAGTGAGGGAAGCTAGGTTCTTTCTTACCACGTCCTTAGTTATTTTATCTCTCTGTTAACCATTTTTGTTTTTCCTTCTCTGTAAAAAATTATCACCCTCCTTGGCAGAGGAAATAGAAGTCAAATCAGAGGTGAAAAACCCATTATCCATTATCTCCTTTCCATCCATCTTAGCCCTTTCTAAAACCTTTATTGCCTCCAATACAGCCCAAATTTCTTTTTTTTCCTATCCTTAACTATCTTCACCAATTTCATATCCTTCTGAGTTTAAGCAGCTGACTACCAATAGCTTGTGAGTAGATTCCCCCCAACCTTGTATATTGCCAACTGTTAAAATTTCCACATGCTCTCAGTTACAATCTTTTCTGCTTATCAAATCTCAACCTAGGAATAGTCCCTATTCCTCATGACTCCACGTCTGCTGGCAGTACTTCCTTCCTTTCCATTTCTGAGGCCAGAAGCCTACAAATCACCTTTATACTTCTCCTTTACTGTTGTCGTCATTGTTGAGTCATTCAATCACATCCAACTCTACGTGACCCCATAGACTACGTACATAGGTTTTTATTGGCAAAGGGATTGGAATGTTTGCCGTTTCTTTCTCCAGGATGTCTCCATTTTGCAGATGGGGAACTGAGGCAAAAAGGGGTTAAGTGACTTGCCCAGGGACACAAAGCTGGTAAGTGTCTGAGGCCAGATTTGAACTTAAATATTCCTCACTGGAGGGCCAGCGCTCTATCCACTGCACCACGTAGCTCATTTTACAGATGAGGAAACCAAGGCAAACACAGTTAAGTGACTTGCCCAGGGCCCCACAGCTAGTTAAGTGTCTGAGGCCAGATTTTAATTCAGGAAGATAAGTCTTCCTGATGCCAGGCTTGGCACTCTATCCACTGTGCCACCTAGCTGCCTAGAGCTTATAATTGCTCTCTATCTTGGGTACATTACTTTAGTCTTCCCAAGAAGATTGTAATTTCCTGGACAGCAGGGACCATGTCTTGTACTTCCTTGCATCTTTCCCAGCAACCAACACAGGGCTGGCTGGGAGTGTAATGGGGCCTCACTAAATAGTTATTAATTATCCAACAAAATATCTTTTCAAATGGATATGGGGAGAAGGGAAAGACATAGACATCTTCATCAGACAAGAACTGAAGAAATAAGCTGTTGCCCAATTTCAGTTTTCTGTTCCCCATTAAAACTTTTGCTTAGAATCTAAAGTTTACAGAGAGAAGAGAGGAAGAGAGAGAGAAGAGAGGAAGAGAGAGAGAAGAGAGAAAGAGAGACAGAGACAGAGACAGAGACAGAGACAGAGACAGAGAGAGAGAGAGAGAGAGAGAGAGAGAAAATCTATAGCTCTTGGTTCTGATCCTAGCTCTACCAGTACCTGGTTGTATAACTTGATCAAGTCATCTGACCATTATGGGCCTGTTTTCTCATCTATAAAATGAATAAATCCAATGAGATCATCTTTAAAATCCCTTCTAGCTTTAGCTTTCAATCATTCTATTTTTCTATAGTATTCCAACCTTTGCATTCTGTACAAATGTACTACTTTCATTGGAAAAAAGAAACTTACATTCTGCTTTACCTAGGCATCTAAGTGGTAGTAAGAGTGCTGGTACTGAAGTCAGAAAGACCTGAGTTCAAATCCTGCCTCAGACACTTATTAGTTTTGTGACATTGGGTAAGTCTTTTAACCTTTGTTTGCCTCAGTTTCCTCAACTGTAAAATAGGAATAATTATAGCCTATAACCTATCTCCCAGGGTTATTGTGAAGATAAAATGAGATACTATTTATAAAATACTTAGCACAGTACCTAGTACATAGCAAGTGCTACATATCAAGACTGGGAGGAGGGATAAGGAAGAAAATATTAAAATCTGGGGGATCAGAAAAGGTCTCCCTCCTCTAGGAGGTGGCATGTAAGCTGTGCTTTGAAAAGCTAGGGATTCTCTTAGGCTAAGGTCAAGAACTTCCAGGAACAGGGAACACCATTTGTAGAGGCATGGACAAAGGAAATGGAATATCACATGTGGAAAAGACATAATGTCCACCTTCCAGCCAGTTTGGGCTGGAATATAGAGTACATAAAGGGGAGTGATGTGAAAGCAATATGGAAGGATACTTTGAATCAGACTGTGAATGACCACAGAGCCTGTGTCTTATCCTCGAGGCAAGAGGGCACTATGGAAGCTTGTTGAGCAGGGGAATGATATGGTCAGACCTATGATCTGAGAATATCAGTTTGGAGAGCAGTGGGAATGGGAGCAGGGAAGCCAATTAGAAAGCTATTTCAACAGCCCAGCTAAGAGGTGATGGGGGCCTGAAAGAGGGTGGTGACCCTGTGAGCAGAGAGAAGAGGATGTATAAGAGATCTGTTGTGAAAACAGCATCAACAGACTTGGCAAGTGATTGGATATGGAGGGTGAAAGAAGATGAACAGTCTAAGGTGACTCAGCTGGTGGGACCTGCCAGAAATAGGGAAATTAGGAAAAGGAGTGATAGGCGGGTGGAATAACAAGTCATGCCTAGGATATGTGAGATACTTTGGGACATCCAGATAGTGGTATGCATCAGGAAATTGATCATTTGAGCCTGGAGCTCAGGAGACAGATGAGGATTATATGTGTAGATCTGAGAGTCCTGCATAGGGATAAGAATTAGACCCATGGGAACTAACGATATCACTAAAAAACAAACAAACACAAAAAAAAAAAAAAACAGAGACAGAAGAGAGGAAGACTTCAGCTTTTGTGTTGCTGTTGTTTTTTATATTGCTGAAAAGTCCATTTGGGAAAGGGTATTGTGCAAAAATAAATCTGGCTAAATAGCATCCTCATTTCACAGAATGAATCATACATGATTATTTTTTTTCTTTCTTAAAATCTTGCTCTTGCCAAAAAAATGCTTTGCCATTTAGATCAACTTTAAATCATGACTAGTAGGAATAAGTTTAAAATAAAATTCTTCTTACTAGATACTGTTCATGAAATACCCTTTAAAAATCATTAGCACTGTCATCTGAGCAAAATCTGCTTTCTTAGGTTTGGGGCCTTGGACCTTCTCTGGCTCAACTCCCATAGACCTCCCATACATTCAAGACCAAATATGTCTGGAACATCTTAGGAAGAAGTCATAGGAGTATATGTCTCTGAACTTTGACAATCCCTCATTTCCGTTGCCTGAAAAACTTCCTCCTGTCACTCTTGTCCTCTATCTTTGTATAATGAGCTGGAAAAAATCACCGATAATGAGAAAAAAATGACGAGGGCAAGCTATGTTCTTTGTAATGATTCTTTTATCATCTTCTTCTACAAGGGCTGTTTTAATATTAAGCAACAGAAAGCCTTCACAGCAGAGTAGTCTGTTAAACAAACAAACAAAAAAAAAAACAACCCTCTAGCACCTAGGTGAAATGTTGGAAAGGTTACTGAAACCATGAATTTGACATCCCACAAAATTCAAGAGTACATCTGGTAAGAAAAACAAATGCCATTTCCCTGACTGCTGAAAGCATAGCAGCAGAAAACTGGGAAATTCAGTATAAAACCCAAATAGAAAACTGGGAAATTTAGAAAAAAACACAAAAACAGAACAAAAAACACCAGTAAAGGTATTTCTGCCTTTAATTTCTGTGAAAGCAAAGTACTGGTTCAAGCCCTTGCACTGGAAAGCTTTGTTGACTATGATATGCTAAAATAGGCTTGGCATTTTCTTAACACCTCCCCCCTCCAGTACCCTCCCAAGGACAAATTAGAGTAAGTGTTGTTGTCACAAATGTTTGAGATGACATGGATTTGGTGGGCTGATATCCTTTAAGGAGGATGAAGTTTCATGGGTTAACATGATACTATCAACCTTAGAGCATTTAGTTCCATAGAACTTAAAATGTGAATTTAAAAAAAAATAAGTATGTTGGGATTAATAGGAATAATCAAAGAAACTGTACCTTAAAAGGTACGATCAGAAGACAGGGCAACACCTTTGCTAATTTGTTCTTCTAGAGAGTCAAGAAAATACCCAAGTCAGTAACAACCAACAATGAGTAAATAATTTGGAATTACAAATTCAAATTCAGGCCATAATTCTATAAAAGCTTTACCATATGAGGCAATCTATCTTCAAGGGAGAAAAGTCTGGTACCAAGCCCAACAAAGGGTATTAACTGAGAAATCCCATTCTAGCAATCAATTTTTGAATAAGGAATTTAATATCTCTTGCTATTTGAAAAAAAAGTCCACACTAAAACACCAAAGAAAGTCAACAATGGCACTATAAATCGTCCTGCTTGGAAATTATCTGAGTTCAATTTGGGAAATTACATTTTAGGAAGGAAAGACCCTGACATGCTAGAGTACAACCAGAATGTGGCAACCAGTATAGCAAAGAGATCTAGAGAAATTAGATGAAGTGTCAAAAGGCAAAAAGTAGAAGCAGAAAAAATTACTCTGGAAAGAGAAAACTGTTCCTGGAAATCCAACCAGGGAAGAAATAAGTAACAAAATGAAGCTCTCACGTGGTGTTGAAAGAGCTAATTGGTGATTTGCTCAATTATTCATTCAAGAAGAAGATTCCAGTGGGACCTACAATTGCTGGAGAAGCATATATATATAAAGAAATATATCTATAAATCTATAAATCTATACACAAATTTAGCATAATAAAAGTATGACTAATTTCTAGTTTATAATTGTGTATTTTCTTGGTTACTTATCTTCCCCTTGGATATTTATTTATACATAGTTTGACATTTCCAATATTTCTTCATCATATCCCTGAAATAAAAAGAGGAACAAAATGATGCTCGTTTTTTTTGGAGCTTAAGTGAGATCATTTGTTAAACAAAATTGTGATTAAATATTGCAGATAATGCAAGTTAAGCCAAATGCTTTTAGGGTATTTGATTCACCTCCTCCTATCGGACTCTAGGATCAGAGTGATTATACCACTAAACAGCAAGTCTTTTTAGATACTACAACCCATGATAGAAAATAATAATGATCTGTGAATGTTTTAAAGCCAGAATTAAAGTTATTATTGTTTCATCCTCTGTATTGCCTTGAGATAAATTAAGTGACTAGCCTTTGGAACTGGCTATAAAATCCAAACATTTAATAAAAAACCTTGACTTCTATTCAGAAGTTTAGTGAACAAATCAACAAATTTTAAACTGTATTCTGTAATTCAGTGGCATGCCTCTGGGGGTCTCCTTGGAATAATTTATTTTTGCCTTTTGTTATTATAGTTATTTTTTTATCAACAAAATACAATTCATATTATATCAATCTCATTCTACCAATAATATTGAAGGTTTTATGGGTTTACTAAATTTCTATGCAGTTTACAAAGTCTTTCACATATTCTGGTCCTTTTGATTTCACAACAATTCTGAGATAAGTTGATATTGTTATCTCCTGAGTCAGCTTGAACCAGAAGCTGATTGTTAAATTTTCATTGTGAGCATTCATACCTCAAAAAATCAGAGAGTGTTACAATTTGGGGCTTGATTTATTATTTTGCTGATTGTCTAGACTTAATAAAGTAATAGGGAAATTTTTTTATATTTTTTATTAATTTATTTTAATTTATCAACAATCACTTCCATAAGCTTTTGAGTTTTAAATTTTTCTCCACCTCCCTCCCCAAGACAACATGCAATCTGATATAGGCTATACATATGTATTCCTATTAAACATATTTTCACATTAGTGATGTTGTAAGTAAGAATTAGAACCAATAGAAGGAACCACAAGAAAGAGAAAACAAAACAGAAAAAAAATAGCAAATAGTATGCTTCGATCTGCATTCAAACTCCATAGTTCTTTCTTTGGATGTGGATAGCATTTTCCATCATGAGACCTTTGGAGATATTTTAGATCCTTGCATTGCTGAGAAGGGCTAAGTCTATCAATGTTAGGCATCGCATAATGTGGCTGTTACTGTGTACAACATTCTCCTGCCTGGTTCTGCTCACTTCACTTAGCATCAGTCCATGCAAGTCTTTCCAGGTTTTTCTGAAGTCCACCTGCTCATCATTTCTTATAGCACAATAGTATTCCATTACATTCATATACCACAACTTGTTCAGCCATCCCCAAGTGATGGGCATTCCCTCAATTTCCAATTCTTTGCCACCACAAAAAGAGCTGCTATAAATAATTTTTGTACATATGGGTCTTTTTCCCATTTTTATGATTTCTTTGGGATACAACCCTAGAAGTGCTATTGCTGGGTCAAAGGGTATGCATATTTTTACAGCCCTTTGGGTGTAGTTCCAAATTGCTCTCCAAAATGGTTGGATCATTTCACAACTCTACCAACAATGCATTAGTGTTCCAATTTTCCCACATCTTTCCCAACATTTATCATTTTCCTGTTTTGTCATGTTGGCCAATCTGATAGGTGAGAGATTTTTGATAATGAAGATAAAACTTAAAAATATATCTCTGTATCTCCCCTGAGAAACGGTTGTTAAACATTTACCAACATACTCCTGATTATTCTCATTTTATAGCTGAGAAGCCTGAGGATACTTGACGGAAGCAAACTTCAACTTAGGTCTTCTAACTCAATAAATCTTTGGTGAGCTTTTTAAAAGTAATTTTTTTTTGTTTGTCCTCAATGGCCTAGAGATCAGCCCTGGTACTCATGCCTCATCAGTGCCCTATGTCCTGGGACTTCTTTGACTGGAGGGCGGAGGGAAGTGCTCCTCCCAAAGCTTCCATTTAAGAAGGGCACCCCAGGCTAGCCATCTTGCTATTTCCCACCTGACCGCACACCTTCAGACTTCTCCAGTATGTTACCACACCACTACCTCTCCTGCTCTCCCTCCCCTCTCTCCCGCCCTTGCCCTAACCACACACACACACACACACACACACACACACACACACACACACACAC
>NW_020954572.1:22945409-22977181 GCF_900497805.2 Vombatus ursinus | reverse complement strand
CACACACACACACACACACACACACACACACACACACACACACACACTGCTACAACTCATTCTCTCAGGGTAACTCAGTGGGGGTACACTAAAATGAACTGGAGAAGGAAATGGCAAACCGCTCCAGTATCTTTCCTGAGAAAACTCCCAAAAGGGGTCACAAAGAGACAGATACAAAGCCTCCACCAAGTGTGCTAATTTAACAAAGCAGCCAACAGAAAGCCATTGGAAACATCTACTTCACAGAAGGCAAATCACAAACAATAATATTACACCTGAAGCAAGAGACACACTTTCCCACCAACGCATCCAGTGTCCACGGGGTAAGAGTGGATGCAAACTTACAGAACCATAGCAAAGAAACACATCCACAGGGAAAACGCTGATCAACTCACAACTCTGTCCTGTGGGCTTTAATGTCCTTTTTCCACCTCCCGAACAGCACGCACCATAACTGACTCCTGCAAGGCTGCTTCTCTGTTAGCGGCTCCTGTCACTGCTCCTCAAGCAGCTCCTCCTCTGCTCTGCTCTCCTGTTGGACAGAGACGCTCAGGCTGAGCCCCATCTCGGCTGCCAAGGGAGTGTTACGCTCTTTCAGGAAAGACAGAAACCCTAAACCTTGGCTCTGCAGAGCTTTATCAGATCTGATCTCTTGGCTGTGCTTGGAGAAGTGTCTTTCTCTAAGGAAATGGTAGAAATTCGTGGAAAAGAAAAGTTAAAATTCTTGTCTTCCATTCAGCTCTTCCAAGTATCAAATGGCAGTACAAACTCTGAGAGATCTTCTCATACCTAATTTAAGGTTTCACCTAAGCTCAGACCTCAGCTCTACCAGCCCAAAGTAGGGTCTCTTCATTAAGATGGCTCATTTCTACTTTACCATGATAAACCAGAATCCACATTTCTACTATCTACACCATTGCTGGGTAATATTTATTTGTGCCAGAGTCATTAAATAGTTATAGGAATCAGGGTTTCCCTGAAATTAACTTCAAAGTCTTCATGGCAGTCTTAGGCAAATTAGATACTGGGAAACAGGAAACTTGGGTCATCTGACTGTTTTCTTTCTATGGGGCTGCTTTTTTAGTGTTTCTTTCCCAACTGTCTTTTCTGTCCTTTTTCTATAAGCCAAACTGTACATTTGAAAGGTATACGTGTGTGTGTGTGGGTGTGTGTGTGTGTATACACACACACACACACACATATATGAATAAGCTGAGACACAAAAAGGTCAGATAATTTACCAAAGGTCACACAGGTAGTAAATGGCAGAGTCAGGATTTGAATTCAGTTCCTCTAACTGATAATCTAGCAGTCTTCCCACTACATCATAGGATCCATTCTGACTATCATTCTTCAGGTCAGGTGAATCATTGGTCATTTGATAACAGCTTTTTATGATGATATCGATGCACGTGGTGATAATATTGTAGGTAGTAATGATGGGAATATCCAGGCTTTATCGTTAGCTCATAACAAAACACTCATTTCAAAGCATGAATGTTAATGATTTGTAGTTAAAATGCTACATATTTCTGTTTCAATGTGACTATAAGGTTATTGGAGCTAAGCTACAAGCACCCTTCACCCCATTTATTATTTTTATATGTCTACTGAAATAAACTACACAAAAACCAAAATAAATAAAACAACCCTTAGAGGCTACTCTAAACCCCTCATGTACATTCATAAAGTCACAACACTTAAATGACTGATTTATGCACAAAAGAATGTTTTTAATAAAAGTTCTTTGACAGGTGGTAAGAGTGTCAGACAAAATATTGTTTATTTGAAGAGTTTATCTTGCTGTTGCTAATCTATGACACATTCTGTTTCCTTCCTTGGCAGGATAATGATAATGCAACATGGTAGAGTTAGAAGAATACTAGTTTTAGCATCAGAGGGGACCTGATTTCAAATTCTGGTTCTGCTACTTACTGCCTAATGTAATTTTGAGCTAATCACTTAATCCCTCTAGATCTTGATTTCTTCATCTATAAAAAAATTAGTACAATAATACATAAGGAACTTAACTCACAGTATTCTCAGCCTCAGTCCCCACATCTGTAAAATGGGGATAACAAATATCTGAATTACCGTGTTAATGAGTTATAACAATCAAATGAGATAACATGTGAGTAAAGCACTTTGAAAACCTTGAGGACAGAGACTGTTTAGTTAGCACAGTGCCCACATAATATATAGGCAATCACCTTATATGTTTGTAGAATCAAACTAAATTTTTTCTACAAACCAGGGAAACCTATTAAATACTTGGTATTGTACCTTCCCCAGCAAAAAAAAGAAATGCATATAACAACATTCCTAAGATTGACAGCATAGTAGCTGGAGTGAGACACCACACAGGTCAGGCATATGCCACCAAGGAACATGTATGCCTTCTACCCCAGTACTAGAAAATTTCAAGGAAATCTGGCATATTTTCAAGAGTATCCTTAGGTTTTCTCGAATTCTGTCTACAAAAAAGACATAATAACATTTATCCCACCTACCTCCCAGGGTTATTGTGAAGAATGTGTTTTGTAAACTTTAATATGAATTACTATTATGAGTAGAACATTTCCATATGATAAAATTGAGAAAGGATGAAAATAACCTTTCTGCCTTCATCCTAAAAGGGACCAATATTTCAAAGAAATATGGTGAGGGATCATTTCAATAAAGGCACAAACAGTTGGTTGCACAAAGGCCATCCAGACAGCATTATTTCATTTGCTCTTCAACTGGACCAAACCAAGTGACAATAATTAGGGAAGAAACAACTGTCTAGTCCATAACAAAATCTTGCTTGGGCACCAGTCTATTCCATCTGTCATATTCTTTATTCACTTCCTCTGAGCTGCCTAAACACAAAGAGACTAGATTTCAGTCTCAGAGAACAGATGCAGAAGAAGGCTCTAAACAGTAGGATAGCGAGTGGCATTATAGTTACAAAATAGAAAATCATTAGGAATTAATCAAGGGCTGCAATGGGTCCCTTTACATATTGATTTACATTGTTTTTGGTAATATACTTGTCTGTATCATAGACTACTGTTTTTTCCCTGTACCATATGGGAATCTGCTTAATACCGGTCCCTTCTGCGCTACTGAGTCCTGTCAAAAACAGCACTACTCCATTCTACAATGTGGGGATGGTTTGGACTAAGAATAAGCCAGTGAATTCCTGGCTTATAAACTTTCCTGCTGAGTTGATTTTGGCAGAGCAGAGACTGAGATGTGTCTTTAGCAAAATGGATACATTATCCAAACTGGGCAGAAAAGAGCTGATAAAGGAAAATGTTCATGTAAATATGGCACATGAGAAATAAACTTTAGGTCCTCCCCCTTCCACAAAAGTGATTTGTCAATAAGGAAAAAAAAAATTCATTTATCTAGAATAAAAACAGAGAAGAATGCACTGTTCTAAAATTATTTTTAAAAATAAAAATAAAATTTTATCATAGGAATGTTTTAAAGGAAATGGAGTTTTCATGCCTTCAGGTATATACTGTGATGCAAAATAATGGCAGAGGAAATGTTGCTAAGTAGAAGGCTCACTGATCTCTTTTAATTAAGATATAAGAATCACTGTATCTAGCTCAGAAGACCTGGGTTGAGTCACAGTTTTGCCTCCTAGCTTTGTGACCTAAGTAAGTCATTAGGCCTCTCTGGGACTCAGTTTCCTAATCTATAAAAAAAAAAAAAGACAAGATTGGGCTAGATGATTTCTAAGTTCCTTTTTTCTATCTAGTATTTTGTGCTTTTTATTAACATGGATTCCAATAAAGTGCTTCAAAAGTAAGCAAACTAATCCCCCTAAAAATAGCTTACCTATTAATTGCTAAGCAAACAGTCATAGAATAATAAAAAATTTTCATACCAAAGCACAAATTCGCTCACCATATTCCTGACAATCGGTCATTCAGCTTCTTCTTGAAGATCTCCAAAGATGGAAAAGTCACTACTTCAGAAAAAAAGGCCACGTCCTTTTTGGATAATTCTAATGGAACACAGAATATCTGGTAGATCCTAGTAGAATATTTATGGAGGACATGGACAAGAGTCACAGCTTCCTGTAGAATGGCTGCATTCTTAGTCAGTGGGGAGAGTGCCAATATTAATGAAGTCATGGATCTACCAAAGTATCCAAATGTCAGGAAATTCTCCCTATATCCAGTCACAATCAACTTTCCAGAAACTTCCACTAATTGCTGTTAGAATCCCTAATTTTGAAAAGGGAAAAGAACTTTTGTACAAAAAAATACTTATAGTAGCTCTTTTGGTCATGGCAAGTAGTTGAAAATCACAGGGATGTCCATCAATTGGGGAATGGCTGAACCAGCTGTGATATATGATTGTGACGGAATACTATTGTGTGGTAAGAAATGACAAATTAGTTTCAGAAAAACCTGGGAAGACTTATATGAACTCATGAAAAGTGAAGTGAGCAGAACATTGTACACAGTAACAGCAACATCGTAAAGATGATCGACTGTGAAAGACCTAGTTACTCTGATCAAGACAATGATCCAGGACAATTCCAAAGAACCCATGATGGAAAATGCTATCTACTTCCTAAGAGAAAGAACTGATGAACTCTGAGTGCAGATTGAGGCACACTTTTTTACTTTATTTTTATTGTTTTATTTTGTTTCTGCTTTCTTTTGCAACACGGCTAATCTAGAAATATATTTTCCATGACATTACATGTATAATCAAAATTAAATTGCTTATCTTCTCAAGGAAAGGGGATGAGGGAGAGAGAGAATTTGGAACTCACAATTTTAAAAAATTATTGTTAAAATAATTTTTACATGTGACTAGGAAATATTTAATGAAATAAATAAAAATAATTTTTAAAAGAGAATCCCTAGTTTCCTTCAAGGCTCAGTTTAGATGACACCCTCCTGGTATGAGGTTTTGCCTGACCTCTTCAGTGGTTGATATGACTACCCCATCCCTCCCCCAGCCACCCAAAATACCCTGTACATATGTATATGTTTGCCTAATATTTATATGCTTACATGGGTACACATTGTCTCTCCTGATAGAACATAAGCTGCTTGAATGTAAAACAACATGTTTCATTTTTGTCTTGGTATTCTCAGTGCCTCGCACAATGCTTAGCACATAGTAAACACTTAATAAATGCCTGTCAATTAGTTTATTGAGTGCTCCTAGTTTTGTCCAGTGGGTCCAGGCAAAACAAATCTAATCGTTCTTCCACATGACAGTCCTGCCTCCTCCCTCCTACCCCTGCGAGTCTCTTTTCCAGGCTAAACATCCCAAGTGTTATCGACCATCCTGATATGGCATGATTTCAAGTCTCCTCTGTATCCTGGCTTCCTTCCATTCAAGCCCCCTTATCACTACCTTTCCTAAAATATGAACCTGGAATCAGTCAATCAATCAACAAGCACTTATTAAGCACCTACTCTGTGCCAGGAACCATTGTAGGCATTGGGGAAACAAATGCAATACATGAAACAACTCCTACTCTCAACTAAATATCCCAGATGTGACCCAACTAGGGGAGAGTCAACTAACGGTGTTGTCTCAGTCAAACTGAGACTTGGGAAAGACCTTAGCTTAAAAAGGTCAAGGTCCCCCACTGCATTCAAGACCATCTCCAGTTGTCCTGATCTGTATCTTGCCACTGGACCTAGATGGCTCTGGAGGAGAAAGTGAGGCTGGTGACTTTGCACAGCCCTCCCCTACTTAAATCTAATTCACTTACAAGTCACGGCATCACCTTCCTGACGTCAAGGTCCTCTTCCAGAATGAAGGACAAACAACAATGAACCCAAAACTCCCCTTGCTCAGGAAACTATGCTTCTGTTAATGGAGCCTTAAGAGAGCATGGATCCCACTATCTACTCACACTGATTTTGTGATCTAGGACTTCAATGGCCCTGAAGTCCTGTTATGGGGGCTGTTGTCTAGCTATGGCTCTCCAATCCTAGACATCTACAGTCAATATTTCAAGCCCAAGAGAGGAGCTTTACACTTGTCTTTTTAAATTTCATGTTGTTGAGTTTGGACTGACATTCTGATTTATTGAGGCCTTTTTGAATCTTCATTTTGCTATCCAACTCATTAGTTCCTCTTGGCTTCATATCATCCACAAATTTGTTAATTATGTCCTCTATGCCTTCACTCAAGTCAATGATCTAAATGTTGAACAATGTGATATAAGGACAGAGCTCAGTGGTACTCTACTAGAGACATGGCTCACCTTGACACTAACCAGTACCCTTTAAACCTGGTCCTTCGACCAGTTCTAATTCTACTGGCTTTACTATCATCTAACCTACATTTTATATTTTCCAAGTCAATTAGCATTTATTAAGCATCTACTGTGTGCCAGGCACTAAGCGAAGCTCTGGGAATACAAAGAAGTGTTCAAAGTCCTTTTATAACCTGTTCCCCTGCCCTGCCTCTTCATTCTTCTTTCACCTCACTCTTCCCCAACACATTCTGCTATTCAGTGACACTGGACTCCAGGTTATTCCTCAAACAAGACATTCCATTTCCCAACTGAACATTTTCACTGACCTGGAATTCTCTTCTTTCTCATCTCCATCTCCTGGATTCCCTGGCTGCCTCCAAGTCCAAGCTAAAAAGCCTAACTTCTTCAGGAAAACTTTTCTCATCTCCCTTAATTCAACTGCCTTCTCTCTGCTGATCATCTCCAATTTATCTCGTATGTAGCATGTTTGTACATAGTTATTTTATACGTTGATTCCCCCATTACATTGTGAGCTTCTCTTGGTATCCCCAGCATTTAACACAGTGCCTGGCTCAAAGTTGGCTCTTAATATATATAGGTTGATTGAAAATCAATCCCTCCCCTCAAGTATCTCACAGACAATGTGCAAATAACTATATACAAACAAGACACAGACAGGATAAAATGGAGATAATCTGGGAGGGATAGCACTAGGGAAATCAGGAAACACTTTGTGTAAAAGGTAAGATTTTAGCTGTGACCTAAAGGAAGCCAGGGAAGCTAGGAGGACGAGCTGAGAAGGGAGAGAATTCCAGGCATAGGGGGTAGCTAGTGAAAATGCAGAAATAACTAGGAGGCCAGTGTCACTAAATTGTAGAGAACTGTGGCAAGGAGTAAAGTGTAAAAAGACTAGAAAGATAAGAAGTGTTCAGGTTATGAAGAGCTTTAAAGCCAGAAAGAGAATTTAAAATTTGACCTTGGGGTGTTATAATAGGGAGTCACTGAAGCTGACTGAATAGGAGAATGACATGGTCTAACCCAGGGGTGGGGAACCTTCGGCCTCGAGGCCACATGTGGTCTTCTAGGTCCTTGGGTGAGGCTTTTTGACTGAGTCCAAGTTTTGTAGAACAAATCTTTCTATTAGGAGGATTTGTCCTATTAGGTTTGGATTCAGTCAAAGAGCCGCACTTGAGGACCTAGAGGGCTACATGTGGCCTCAAGGCCACAGGTTCCCAACCCAGGGAACCTGTGCTTTAGGAAAATCAATTTGACAGCTGAGGGGAGGATGGACTGTTGTGCAGAGAGGTAAGTTAGGGAGATCAACCAGAAGGCTATTGCAACAGTCCAGGCATGTGGTGATGAGGGCCTGTACCAGGGTAGTAGCAGTGTCAGAAAAGTAAAGAGATATTTGAGAGATAAAATGAAAATAGAAATGACAGTGACTTATGAGTGCTTCATTTTGTCCTAAAATCAAACCTGAACTAATCAAAATTGCCAACTAAGTTGGCAACTGATTGGATAAGTGGTTTAAGAGAGATTGAGGAATCAAGAATAACACCTAGTTTGTGGGCTTAAGTGACTGGAAGGATGATGCTATTGGAAGGAACCTCAACAGTAAATAGGGAATAATGCTCAATACTAATAGGGAAGTCAGGTAGAGGGGAGAGTTTGGAGGGAAAGATTATAAGTTCAATTTTGGACATTCAGAGTTTAAGATATCTACAGTACATTCAGTTTGAGATGTCTGCTAGGAGATACTGTAGATCAGAAGAAAGGCTAGGTCTGAATAAAGAGATCTGAGAATCATCTGCATAGGGATCACTGAATCTATGGGAATTAATGAGATCACCAAGTGAAATAGTATAGATGGAGAAAAGAGGGCCCCGGATAGGGCCTCAGGGGATACCCACTGTTAGCAGGCAATGAAAGAGTGGTCAGATAGATAGGTAGGAAGAGATACAAGAGAGAGCAGTGTCACAAAAGCCTAGAGAGAAGACTGCATCAAAGAAAAGAATGATTGACAATGTCAAAGGATACAGAGGTCAAGAATGTTGAAGACGGAGAAATGTCCATTAGATTGGGCAAATTAAGAGATCATGATATCTGAGGTGAGGTGGAGAAATGGGTTGTGAGAAATGAGTAAATTGAGAAAGTGGGAGATTAGGGTGTTTGAAGAAATACTAATATGTATGCTGAAGTCCCCTAGTATAAGAGGTGACACTTAGTGCTCTTAGGTCAGGTTTGGTTTTAGGACAAAATGAGGTATAAGTCACTGAATAATTAACAAAATTAACAAAAAAACAAAAAACAAAAAGGAGGTTTAATTCACCCTAATGTAGTAAGGATATGCAACTAGGGTACAGCGGCATTTATCTTCAGCTTTGAAAGTCACAACTTCCCTCACCTCCTTATGTGGTAGAGTTATCGCAGAGTATTAGGCAACAGATATGTAGCTGGAAGTGGCAGGGGAGGGAAGGGAGAGGGAAGAGAAGAAGAGAGAAGGGGTTACCCAGGAGGCAAGGCAACCAGTGTGGAGTTGTAAGAGGCTGGGAGCATGATAGAATGACAGGTCCAGGGAGGCTGGGATCTTCCCCTCCTTCCCTAGGTAGGCAAGGCATCTAGTATGGATTGTAAGGGGTTAGAAGCTAAATGGAATAGCTATCCATAAGGATGTTGTGAGAGTCTTTATCAAATGCCTTACTGAAATCCAGATACACTATAATATTCCTTATCCCACTGGCCTAATAGCCATGTCAAAAAAAATAAAGAAAAAAGGAAATATGGTTGGTATAACATAGCTTGTTATTGATAAATTCCTTTCACATAGAATATAGAAGGAAGATCAAACTTATCCAAATGATGACAATGCAATTAGAAAAGTCTTAATTAATGACCAGAAAGTCTAGTCAGCTGTACTTTGTCCTAGTCTACTAGAAAGATTTAATCCTTTTGAACCTAACTAATCAATATATGAGTTCTGTTATAGATATGTTGAGTTTGAGATGTCTATGAAATACCCAGTTGAAGTTACCCAAAGGACAAGTAGATGATACAGGATTATAACTCAGGAGAGAGACAGAGGATGGACATATGGATCTGAGAATTGTCTGCATAGAGATGATAGCTGAATCCATGAGGACTGATGAGATCACCGAGAGAGTGTGTAGAGGGTGATAACTTCAGAACCCTGAGGTACACCTTTGCACAGAAAGTAGAACATGTGTGTGATGACTAATATTGATAAACTTAACCCTTCCCAGCATTACAAGGATCTAAGACATCTCCAAAGGCCTCATGATGGAAAATCCTGTCCACATCCAAAGAAAGAACTATGGAGTTTGAATGCAGATCAAAGCATACTATTTGTTATCTTTTTTTTTTTCTTCTGTTGAGTTTTGTTTCCTCTTTCTGGTGGTTTCTTCTATTGGTTCTAATTCTTACTTACAACATCACTAATGTGAAAATATGTTTAATAGGAATGTATACGTATAGCCTATATCAGATTGTGCACCATCTTGGGGAGAGTGGTGGGGAGGAAGGGGGAAAAATTTTAAACTCAAAGGCATATGGAAGTGATTGTTGATAAATCAAAATAAATTTAAAAAAAAAGAAAAAAAGAATGAACTGCCTATTAGATGCTTTGAATTCCTGGAATAAAAAAAACAAAGTAGAACATGGATGATGGATGATAAAATACAGATGACAGAAAGTGGATAGAAAGGTAAGAGTATAATCAGGAGACTGTAGTGTCATGAAAACCCTTGTAAGAAATAGTATCTAGGGGAAGGGGTTTGTCAACATTTGTGAAATGCTGTAGAAAGGTCAAGAAGAAAAAAAGATTGAGAAAAGACAGTTTTAATTTGGCAATTAAGAGACCATTAATAACCTTGGAGAGAGTAGTTTTAAATTGAGTGATGAAATCAGATTGCAAATGACTGAGAAGTTAGTGGGAGATAAGAAAGTATAGACAAGTATAGAGAGCTTTTCCTAGGAATTCACCTTTGAAAGGAAAGAGAGCTATGAGATGATAGTTGAAAGGGGCAGTAGGATAAAGTGAAGCTTTTTTAAGGATGGTGGCATATGTGTAAGCAACAGGAAAACATCGGTGGAAAAGGAATGACTGAATGTTATTAGAGGGAAAGAAAGAATGATCAAAGGGATACATTTCCAGAGGAGACGGGAGGGGATGGGATCAAGGACACAAGAAGGCAAAAGCAAATCCAGAATTTGAATCCAAGTCTTCAAATCCAGGGCTATTTATTTGATTCATTTACAATGAACACCAGGGTTAATATAATTTTCTGAGTAACTCACGTTAAAATGAACATTCATCCAAACCTTTGGAAAATTTGGAGATCTGGCTCTAGAGATAAAAATAAAGATGCCAGAACTAATTAATTTTTCTTTCTTTCTTACTTTTTTTTACCCAAACTGCATACTAGGAAAAAAAAAACTTCACCCCATAGGAGATAGATCATCCCAACCACAAACAGTGGTTTTAAACCATATTTAGGAGACTTCTACACAGCTGGAAATCACCCCAGTTTTTCCCTTCCCCCTAAGGGAGATTGTCTGGTTTTAACGTTACCCCAGAATAAAAACTAACCTCATCAGTCATTCAGGAGCCAGTTTCCCTCCATTCCATTAACACCTTCTTAGCATATTCTAAGTATTTTAGAAGATTTTGTATTCTAGATGGATATTTGGAGAGGTAATGACTTACAACTGTTTCCTTGAAGGGGTATTGGATTGCCCCATGGAGAGCTCATGGAATTTCAGACTGAGAGTCCCAGGACAGAAAATAGTATGACATTTGGGTTTGTGGATTTGAATTAACTATTCCATTAAACCCATCTGTGTTTCATATTCTATTGCTTTCCTCTCCCTTATGAAGGAAAAGAGAAAAAAATCCAAAGGATGAAAACCTCAAATAAACATAAGTAGAAAGCTTATAAAGTAACATTAAATTTAAAAATTAACATAGCTACATGAGTTATCTGGGCCAAGTGTCTGAACAAGTCAGAAAACAAACTTAGCTGTGGATGACATTTCATAAAAGTTAAAAATATAGCATTTCCACTGTCCTTCAGATTATTGATCATTATGGCACTGGTAATTGCCAAAGGGACTAGTGAAAATTTCATATCTGGTAAAAATGTTTATAACATTGTAGGTAATTTTAAATTAGGTTAAAATACTCCACCAACTAGACTAAAACTTACCTCTCAAATTACATACCCAATATTTTCCAACACAATGAAGTATAATGAACTAGGAACATCAATAGACTACGAAGCCATTGGATAATAGATTTATAACTGAATTCATTAGAAGTTGTTGAGTCCAATCCTTTTATTTTACAGAAGAGGAAACTGAAGCCCATAGAGTAAGTGATTTACTCAGGGTCACCCAGTTAGTAAGTATCTGAGTCAGGATCTAAACAAAGAACTCTTGCCTCCAAGTCCAGTGCTCTATCCAATCCTACGATGCCTCCTTATCAGCTCTCAAAAATGTATGACACTGGGAAATTAAATGGAGTACTGCATGCCTTAGTTTTCCTCCCTATAAAATGGGAATGATAGTATTATTGCCCCTTACAAAACTCTCATAAGGAAAAACCTCTTAGACTCAGAGTCAAATGTACTGCAAATAAAATGTTTAATGCTAATCAACTTTTATAGATGTTATTTATTTCTAACGAAAGGCATATGTGAAACCTATTGAAGAATATGCTGAAAACACAATGAATCCCTGAAGACCAAGAACATGAATTGATATGGCTAATAACATCCAATAAAAGACCACAAATCAAAATAATTGCCCAAGTTTTACTGGCTCAAATATCCTGTAAATTTTATAACTGCCAAAAAGCTTACAGGGCAGAAATATGAAATGTCTCATTTATGCCGCGATCTTGGTATTAAAATACCCTTGTGAAGCCAGAACCATCCTCCCAGGATGCCTTGCCATTCTACGTGGACACTTTCTAGGCTCTCTAAAGAATTTTCATCTATAAAATGAGGAGGTCAGGTGGCATTATATCTGAAGGTATCTTCTAAATTTAACATTATTGGTCCAGTAATCTCTAGAAAATTCTGTCATGATGGTTTTCCCCACTTTAAAACCAATAAGACACAGCATATTAACCAAAGGTTATAGACTCTATTTGTTTGAGTTGTAGATCATAGCTCTGAAGTGAGGAGGGCCTTACAAGGATCATTTTTTCCATGAAAAAATCCAAAGCTAAAAATCCACTATCATTGAATTTCAGTCAGTCTGCTTATTATATACAACCCAATAACTGAGTAATCTTCCTTCCATGAAGATACAAAGAATAATATAATGTCAAAATTCTTGGAGATCATCTTCTCCAAAACCCTCATCTTTCACAGGAGGAAACTGAGTTCCAAAGTAGTGAATTAACTTTCCCAAGGTCACATTACTAGCTATGTGACAGAGTCAGGGCTAGAACCCAGGCCTCCTGACTTTCTGTCCAGTGTTTTTGTCTTTTTTTCACTACACTAAACTTCCTCATAATCTGCATCTGTATTTCTATCTATCCTTTTGTATATGTGTGAATGTGTCTGCACGTACACACTTCAAATATTGCCAAACTTCATACCTAGTCCAACTCCATTCTCACATGGAAAGATGAAAGGTTAATGAAAATCTACCCTGGTGCCTCTACAGTACCTAGAGCTACATTCATATCCACACAATAGAAACTGTACTTGGAGCTCACAATACTTCCTTACAAGATGAGGTAAAGAATTCAGATGGACTAAGCCCTTTTCATTGAGGGTAACTTGGGCAGAAGTAACAATGTGAAATGTATTGAAGAAAATAATAGGCAAAACAACAGGGGATGAAGAATTAATTTACAGGCTAAAAACCAGTCTTGAGTGTTGGTGATAAAGAAACAAAGGTGTCGAAAGAAGAACTGATTTTTAAATGTTTCTTAAAGCATTATTCAGTGATCCTATGCTCTATTTAGACCCTACTTTGAAGTAAATAAGAGAATCTCATCAAGGCAGGGATCATGCCCATAGTACCAAACAAAGCATTGCTTGCTGCTGCTGTTATTCATTTCTGCCACCTGGTTTGGAACCCAGTCTCCCTAATAGTAACTGGCTTAAACGTTCTTGAATTGAAAACCTCTAGGAGATAGCCAGGAAAATGAACACAGATTGTGGCCTACAGAAAGCAAACTAAACCTTGCCTTGAGAGTTTGGAATTCTTTTTTAATGTATAGCACAGCATGGACAAGACCCAGAAAGGACTTTTTTTTCCTCATTACTGGTATTTGAGGGTATTCAGGAACTATAATCAAACTAGTGAATGATACAATTTCATCAAGGACACTAAATTGACCTGAAAGCGGGAGTTGTTAACTCTTCAGTGTCTTGTACCCCTTTGGGAGTCTGGCAGAGAATAAGGTTTTGAAATACTGAAGGAAATGCTAAAATTTCAGTTAGAGTTTAGTGAAAAAAATGATATAATTTTTTCCCATCCAAGTTGACAAGACTCCCTGAAATCTAGTTATAGGTCAGACTGGTTTATACCCTAATTTAAAGCAACATTCAATTTAAACATGTCCATTAAAGGGGAATTGAGGGAGATTTTAAAACATCAAGTTTCAAGAGCCATCAGGGCATGTCAGAGAAAGTAATCAGACTTGGGAAATCTGCTCTGGTTATAACCAAATCTTAAATCCTTAAGCCTTTTATTGGGCAACATGAGCAGGCTGCTCCACATTATAAATGAGGAACTAGGAAGGAGAAGCAATGTCACTGATACCATCAAAAACATGTGACACAAAAAGAAAATGGCCCCCAGTCAAAAGGAGAAGGATGGGTGGCCACTAGACAGGCCACACAGTACCCTCAGGACGTCATGGGAATTCAAGGAAGGGCCCTAGCATGCTGGGTGGACCTTCTGTGGCAAATTTCAGGGATGATAGTGAAAGAATGTCATCACATGTGCTGGGGGCAGGGATAAGTTGTGGACCATATCACTAGAGGTTAAAGGTAATATCATGCAGATGAGATCACAGATGCATCTGAGTATTAGAACATTCATTGTGCATAAGGCTTTCATGGTTGTTTATCATATCTACAACATGGAAAAATTTCAGAAGGCACAAGTTTTTGTCAGATCATAAACTCTGAGCCAGAAGGGACCTTTGCAATCATCTAGTCTAATTCTTTCATTTTGCAATTGAGGAAAGTGAGGCCCAAAGATGTGACTTGATTTGCTCAAGGTCACATAGGTAGTAAATGGCAGAGCTGGAATCTGAATGAGGGTCCTCTGACTCCAAGTGCAGTATAATTTCCGCTGTATCATGCTGGCCCTCAGAAAATATGTGTGTCCAGTTTAGATAATTCACTAGCCTCCAAAGGGAAAGACAAGTATTTTCAATGGCAGGAATCTTTGAAATTCTTTCCAGCATTTAAGGACAGCCTAAGTGGACTAAAGATGAACTCTGGGTACCCTCAGAGCTACCCATCCCTCCCCCATATGCTTTGGAATTGCGTGCTAATAACTTTAATGAGATCATTCCTCCCCATGAATTTGTAATTAGAGGGAAATCCTAATGGGATGCTCTCTGAGGTAAAACCCTTACTAAGGTTGAATTTTTCTTAAATACTTCTACTACAGAGGGCAAAGCAAAGGCAGATTTCATGCCTGAGAATTTTGTCTTCTTTGCTTTGCTATAGTAAAGTATACAATTTTAACATGATAAAGTCATACAAAGTTTTTAAAATTAATTCACTTACTCTTATCACCTTTCTTTCAATGCAATTCAATTCAACAAGCATTTATTGACTAACCATTATGAACAAGATACTAAAAGAGAGATAAAGATAAATTGGCTTACCCCCCAAAAGAAAGCAAATTAACTAGCTGCATGACCCTAAGCAAATCTTACCCTATTGCCTAGCCAAAAAAAAAAAAAGGCAAAGATTAATGATGCTATAAACATTAAAGATATATAATGGAATATTTCAGATTTAAAATATTTACAATAATTTTTACAGTTCCATAAAACTCTGAAAAATACAAATGCTATACAAAGATATAATAACTGTGAAAAACAGAAATGCTATACAAAGGTACACTACAGTGTCATTTAATATGTTATAATATAAAACTCATAGTTGCAGAGAAGATGCTAATTTGCACTGTGAAGTTGACCAGGAACTTGTCTCAACATTGATAAAATCATATATCCAGTCCAAAAAAAAATCTAATTTTATAAATGAGAAAAGAGATGCAATAAAATAATTTCCCCAATGTCACAAACTGAATTAATGGCAGAGGCAAGAAGATGGCTCTAGAGCCCTATCATTCTATTTATTATAACAAGGTGCTCCCCACTGATAAATATTTCTGGACTTCAAGATTACTAAAATCATTGTTATTATTAATAATATTATTATTTTGATAGAAACAACAGTAGATTCTCAATAAATATGTATTTAATAAAATCTTTCCAGGACTGAATTTCCTCATCTGTAAAATGAGCAGAATGGATTAGGTTAGGAGTGCTTAATCTTTCTTGTGTCAACCCTTTCTCAGAATAACGTTTTTAAATAACTGAAGGAAATACCAAATTTAAATTGGAAATTAGCAAAAATAAAGATGAATTATTTCCCATTCAAGTTCATAGAGCCTTATATCTCATATTCATGGGACCCTCAGGGGTCCCTGGTTAAAAACTCCTGGATTAGATGACCTCTAAGACAATTTCCAGGTCTAAATACCAAAAGTCTATAAGTAAATGATAAATAACAATATTACAGATAATAATTATCATATATGATAACATAATAATAAAATGTAGAAGAAAAATTAGAGCTACACTACAAGAAAAGGATGCCTTCCATAAAATATACACCCATCTTATGCTCCTATTATCTTGCTATTTGGCATCAACTTTCTCTATAAGTCAGAATTTTTCCTGGGCTACCAGCAGAAATATTAAATCCTATTTAGACATATAGTTTTTGAATTATCATTCTAGAGTAATCAACAGCTTAGACACAAATCTTACAAATGAGATTTTTTTTTCTAGGCCATTACACACAAACAAGTAAAGAACTTTTTTATCCCAAAGTCTGAGGACAATAGCTGCTTTTTTCTGTGAACTCAGAAGAGATAATGATTATGCAAGAAAAAAAAATATTTAATTCCCTTTTCTCTTGCATTCCTGAGTCTCCCAAGAGAGGTCAGACCCACAGTGTGGAAAACGATGCCATAGGCAATCACTCCTTTGTTAAATTTAGTCAGCTCATAAAAAAAAGCATGAGATCAGCAAGTTCAGGTCACTCACACAGGTAGTCAATAGTACAGAAAGCTACTCCACATTGGTTTAATGAATGTCCCAAGTAGATCTGTAAAGTGAATGGTGTCTAGGGAGGAAAAAGGAGTCCAGATAGAAGACCATGACTGTGTCAGTGGGATTAATTTGAGTCATCTACTCACCATGCTTCACTTACAAGTTGGAATGAATGATCAGGAGCTGAAAGAACTAATTTTATATTAAAATAGCAGCAACTGAGACTCTATACACAGGGTTTACAACTGTCATATAAAAGAGATGCTAAATGACATATAATAAAATTGTTCCTATTACAGTGTTTAGATTATCATTAGTACCTCCAAACATGAAATATCCATTATCAGTGAACGGAAAACTCCTTGAACTTATTTATGCCAATTAGACTTACAGGATGATAATTAATTAAAAGTAATCAAAACTAAGCCACCTCCTTAATTTAGCTTTTTTTCAGTAGGAAAAGGAATTTTCATAATAGAAATTTCATAATGGGGATCTATCTACTAAACCCCTTTCCCTCTCACTGTAGTTGTATTGTTATAATACAAAGATTTGCAAAATTGAATAAAAACAACAAATGTCCAAACTAAATAACCCCATTAGAGTTCATTAAATATAACATTATATTTGAAAACTATTTCTCAAAATAGAAATCCTATTTTCATATATTCCTTGTTCCTTGTATAGTCTCCTAAGTTAAGAAACAAGATTAAACTTCAGAGCAAATCCCTTCAAAGTTTTAGGATACCGTTAGCATCACAGTCCAGTGGCTCAACAAACCCCCCAAATAAGTATTTTGCTTCTTTGCAGCAGGATGATGCAGATTCTTTTTCTAAGTAGGATTCCAGACATTCCATCTGCCTCTTCCAAAAACAGAAAATGCCCATTTGAAAGTAGTTCAGCATAGAATCCTAACAGCACAAGCTGAACAAACCATGACCTTATTATAAGTTAGTTTACATTTTCTCTTTTAATCAATGCTTCATGAACTTTATCTGTTTTGAATCCATATTTATGCTTCTCAGCAATTCCTGCTATCAGCCAACACTTGAAACTATAGGGAGTTTGGTGAGGTGGAGGGGGCGGGTAGAAAAGGAGAAAGATTCCCATTGAAACATTGTCAATTCAAACAGTTTTCAGTAGAAAAAAAAATCAAAAGAATTTTACTGTTCTGCATTTTCTTTTTTAAAGAGTGGCCATGTTAGAAAAAAAAAAAGAAATAACTGATTTGGCTGGTATTTAAAGGTCCTCACAGCTAATAACATTCCAGAAGCAAACCAGTGGCCAATTAGTATTGTAATAAACTGATTAAAGAGAATTTTAAATATTGAAGGAAATGGGCTCCTTGAGGCCCAGTTTGCTCGTCTTTAAAGGTCCTGAAAAGTTCAGAAATATCAGAAAATCTCTGAATGTGAAAAGAAGAAAGCTGCCCCTTATGCAAGTAGTATCAAATTTGGAGGACCCTATAAATAGAGAGATAGAAAGCCAAAAGTATCACATTCATTAGAACCAACAGTCAACCCAGTCAAGTGGGAAGTTAAGTTTAAATGTGACAGTTTAAGCAGTACTCTATTTATCCCTCTCTCCATTGCTTCCTTTACCCTATATGGGTTTACTTGACAATTTTCCAGCCCATCATCCCTACTTCGATGTTTCCTGCCTGTGTGACCTTCAGGAAATCATGTAGCTTCCCTGGACCTCTCTTCCCTCATCTGTAAAATGAAGGGTGCAACCTGATGGCCTCCAAGGTCCCAATTCTAGCTCCATAATGCCATGCAGTGATCCCTTTCTCCTCAGGACCTAAGCTGCCCCTTAAAGGCTCTCAGCTCTGATCCTTCCAAATGATTCAGCAGTCCTTTTGAACTGGTACATCAGTATTTTATTATTAAAACTTATCATTTATTATTATTAAATTATTTAAAAAATAACATCAAGCTCCCATTTCATCTCTTTCTTTCCTATTCCAGAGTCTTTTTTTCCATCTTCTCTATGATTTTCTAGAATGGAATAACACTTAACAGATATCACTACTATTTATCTCAAATAAATTCTTCTGAAAGTTCATTTCATAATAGTTTAAAGGACAGAGTGTGGACCCATGATTTTATTGACATAGGGAACTCCCAGATTAGAAAACTCCCTTCAATGCAGGTCAGCATCTTCTGTGCAATATATAGTTTAAGAGAGCTCCCAAGAGCACTGAAAGATTAAGTGACTTGTCCAGGTTCACATAAGCAGGAGGAACCAAAAGTCTTAGCGAAGCTTTAAGCTTTAAAATAGAGGCCAGCTAGGTGGTTTAGTGTATAGACTGCTGGGCCTAGAATCAAGAAGACCTGAGTTCAAATCCAGACTCAGATACTTACTAGCTGTTTGACCCTAAGCAAGTAACTTAACCGCTATTTGCCTTAACCTACTGGAGAAAGAAATGGCAAACACTCCAGTGTCTTTGCCAAGAAAACTCCATGGACAGTACTGGAGCGCTATGATCCACAAGGTCATGAAGAGTCAGATACAACTGAACAATAATTTAAAACTGAACCAAGACTTTTGGGATACCCTGTATTCTCGAGGCAGGACCTGAACCCAGATCTTCCTGTTTTTGAGGCTGGCTCTCTACCCACTACTCCACACTGCCTCTCTTTTAAAAGGAAAGAGGAAGGGTGTTAAATACTTCATTACCTTAAACTGGGGATTTCATATAGGTACTCCCTCCATTGATGCAGGTTCCAACCCCTCTAAGAGCATCTGTGGCCAAAAAGTCTGTAACCCTTTGAGTAATCTCTCCAAACTAAAAGGTAACAAACCTCTCTAAATTAGATTTATCACTTCATACTAGGAGTACAGTTTGGTTTTGGGACCTTAACCAAAGCCTTTACAACTTGTTAGGACTTGAAAGAGGTTGTTCTCTCCTGGCAGAGCCTTTAAGAATACAGGATCAACCCCGACACAACCCACTACAATCAGGTATTCGATTAAGATGTAGGCAAATGAAAAGAGAAAGTATTAGAGATAAAAGGTCATTCACTCTTCCAAGTTTGAAGCATCTTCAGACTTAGCATTTTTTGCTTTGGTTCCTTTTGTGCCATTTAGGTTTCATTTGTTTTTTAATAGTAAATCTTTTGGTCACATATTACTTTTTCTTGCTTTTTTCCTCCTAATTTTTTTTTAAAGTGCCAACTGTAGCTTAAGAGTGTTATAGTGTAAAGACCATATAGATGGAAGTCAGGAAACATAGATCCTAGTTCCAGTCCTACTACAATATAATCTTGGGCAAATCACAATTTGCTGCAATTTCTTTCTCCGTCCAATGGTATTTAAAAAAAACACCTAGCCTAGCCTAGCCAAGTCCATCCTACCCTCTCCTAGCCCAGCCTAGTGTAGCCTAGCCTAGCTCAGCCCAGTGCAGGCCAACCTGGCCAAGCCTCACTTACACTATCCTAACCAGAATGTAATTATGATGATAAAGTGATAATAAATGTGAAGGCTGTTAAGTTTAAAGGCATTATATAAATGTGAAGCTTTGTTATAAAAAATAATAACCATCCTACTTCCTTGGGCAGCTCTTTAATAAGCCTAATACCTGCCTGCCTATCATAAATGTTGAGAACACTCTTATTTCAGTCACTTGAGTTAACAGTATCTTAATAGCTTTAAACAATGGAAATGTATTTTTATTCCTTTGAAGAAACTGTCTGATTTAAAAGAAGAAGAAAACTTTCTAGATTAATGTAATTCTGATGAGCTTAAGAATTTTATCCCAAGCAATTCTGGAAGAAAAGTTAAAAATAAAATCTTAAAATGTGTCATAGCTTTTGTAATTACAATGTCACTACTGTGACATTTCAACAGTTCCATTTATAAGACAAGGATCAATTGTATCAAAAATATGTCGAAACCTCGTGATCACTGTGTGTCTAAAACTTATTAGCGCAGACTAGACTTTTTTCAACTTGTAGAAATGAAATAAGCACTTGTTAAGGGGTACACAAAGACAAAAATGAAACAGTTCCTGGCCTCAAGGAACTTACATTCTACTGAGGGCAAATGACATGTTCACAGATAAATAAATACAAAATACACACACAGACACGCGTGCACGCACACACACACACACACACACATACACACACACAAATATACGGAGAGGGATACCCTAACAACAGGGAAAATCGAGAAAGGCCTCCAGAAGGAGGTAGCCTTTAAGCTGAGCCCTGAAGGTCACTTCAAGAGATTGAAGTGAGGAGGGAGAGCCTTCTGGGCAGAGGCAGGATATGGAAGTATCATCTAGAAGGAACAGCAAGTCAGCCAGTGTGACTAGAGCATAGAATGACTGCGGGATATAATGTGTAATCAGCCTGAAAAAATTGGCTAGAGCCACACTGTGAAGGACTTTAAACGCTAAATAAAGACTTCATATTTTATTCTAGAGGAAATGGGCAACCAGTGAAGCTTTCTGAGCAATGGTGATATGGTCAGACCTGTGCTTTGGGAATATCAGTTGGGCAGCTATGTGGAAGGTGGATTGGAGAGGTCAGTCTTTATTCTCAGTTTACCACCTGATCTTAAGTAAAATATAAGATCTGAAAAGATAAATTTTTATCTTTTCAGAAGAAAATTCTCAACATGTTAAGGGAAAGTTCATGTTTCTATACGTAATTATGTGGTATACTATAGTTCAATATAAAGTTCAGCAGCAACAGAAATGATTTAATCATTTCAGTCTAGTTTCCAGTGCATAAGTTGTCTTCTACAGAGCTGGATCTGCCACCAGCATTTGCATCCCCCATGCTTTGCCTCGTATTTAACATTTAACAAGTGCTTAATAAATGCTTTTTCATTCATTTATTCATTCATTCGGAAACTCATCATCATTGAAATTCCTTCAACTCTGGTATTCACACTGTTCAGTACCCTCAATTGCCTCTGACTGGAAGGTTGGTTGTTGTATAGTTGTTTCCAACTCTTTGTAACCCCTTTTGAGGTTCTCTTGGCAAAGATACTGGAGTGACTTGTTTCCTTCTCCTGCTCATTTTACAGATAAGGAAACTGAGGCAAACAGGGTTATTTGCCCAGGGTCACACAGCCAATAAGTGTCTGAGGCTGGATTTGAACTCAGGTCCTCCTGACTCTAGGGCTGGAGCTCTATCCACTGTGCAACCTAGCTACCAAATGGCTGGTGGGTAGAGCAAAAAACTCTTCCCAAAGCCTCCCTTTATAGAGGGCTCAGAATCCAGCCAAGTCTTCATTCGCCACCAGCTGCTTGATTCCATTTTGACTCCATCATCATCATCATCATCATAATCATCACCATCATGGCCCCTCTTCCATACCAGTTACTGTCAGGCACCTCCTTCCAGTTCTATATTCATAAAATTATAGCTCACAAGCTCCAATTGATGGGACCGCTTTCTATAACTGATACAATTAGCTCAAAGGAAAGGCATTTATTGGGATGAACAATAATATCAAAACTCTAAACCAAGCACTAGCCCACAAATACATACAGCATCAGTGTAAACAGCAGCACACATCTAGGGAACAAATCGGGCCAAGGCCATAACTGCACTTATGAGCCTGCTCCTCTCTGAAGCACAATCCTGACTTCCAGGAGACAATTCTAACACCCAGAAATGCTTCTCTCTTGACTCCCAGAGATGTTTCTCCCTCAAATGACAGTTTTTTTCTATCTTGACCAACTTCCCAGAGAGAATGTCCTAAATGCACAACCAGGGGTTTTTAAAAGACTACCAGAGGTATGGCTGATCCATCAGCTAGGTTAAACATCCTATCATTCCACCAAAATGATGAAGGAATTTTTTCATGCCTCCTAAAGAAATGATGAAGTACATTGTTTATATTTTCCCAACCTGTTTTAATTCTAGTGCCTTTTGGGGTTTTTTTTAAATTATTTCCTACCTATCCTGTACATAGTTTGTACATATTTGTTTGTTTATTGTCTTTACCTATCCCCTCATTAGATTGTGAGCTCCTTGAGGGCAGAGATTATATTTTGCCTCTTTTTGTATTCCCAGCACTGAGCATAGTGCCAAGAATAGTAGGTGCTTAATAAATGCTTATTGACTGCCTGGTTGACTTCTTCCTTTAAAAGCTTAACACCTGGCTGCTTTTACTTTCCTGTCACATCCTATAATTTCTTCAAATAGGGATAACTCAATTGACCTGGGCCCCAAAACTTTATTT
The DNA here is from genome assembly GCF_900497805.2 of Vombatus ursinus. Classification (NCBI taxonomy): domain Eukaryota; kingdom Metazoa; phylum Chordata; class Mammalia; order Diprotodontia; family Vombatidae; genus Vombatus; species Vombatus ursinus. The sequence continues at coordinate 22,954,412 of NW_020954572.1, read as the reverse complement.
TCCATGCCTACTTTTCTAGCCTGTATTTATGAGATAATTTACTTAAATAAAAAACTGAAGACATTTCTTAAGATATTCAATCTTCATATTAATGTCAGTATTTTATAATACCTTGAAGGTGGTATGATGAGTAAAGCCTTAGCTTAAAACAGGACAGTCATGTATATCGCTGGCTCCATTCCATTTTCTGGTCTTAGCCAATTCATTAAATTTAATTCTAAAGTAATACTTGTAAGGCTGAGTCTTCCTTTCTCTATAAAAGGAAAGGCTGCCCTTTCTGAGGAGCAAGGTTAGGAATTGACTAATAAGTCAGGAAGGAAGTGCTTGCTAACTCAAAATATAGGCGATAAGGACCAGGGAAGTTCCTACAGAGATTATAATGCACATACCCTGGTGCTCCAATCAACTTTCTGTCCTTGGTTCCTAAAACCTAGGAAAGATTAGCCCAATCAGGAACCAATCACAGCCTCTCCAATATTGTTAACTGATGCTAGAAATTCTCACCTTTACCAAGGTTCAGATTAAACATTTAAAAAGAAAGCTTTTAAACCCTTAAGATAAAACCAAATTTATGAATTCATATTAGTAACAGTGGTCTAAATAAAAATTATTCACTGTGGGATCCATGATTGTACTGTCATGGCAGTAAGACTAGGAGATCACAGAATTACACTCTCTTGAGGGACTCAATTTTAAGTCTCTCCTCCAAGCCTACACATACTCAGCCATTTTCACCCCTGATTGATTAATAGTGATCTAAATGGTGTTGAAAGGAGAGACATTGCCTTTCTCTGAGGTATAAGTCTCAATAGTCAAATTCCTCCCCTAAATCCCCAGTCATATAGCTAAAGGGGGTGACATATCCCTCTGATTTAAGGGCTGGAGGGTGGAGCACCAAACTCTTTATGATGCCTTCTTTTATAGAGGGCAGAAACTGGACTCTCAGCTCATTCTACTCTGCATCCACTGCTCTGCCTAGTTTCAACTCTTTGGAACAAAATACCCCTGAGCCAGGTACCCCCTGGCATCCTGTCCTCCCCACCTTTTCCTGCCTCCCTTTGTATGTTGTCTCCTCCTTTGGACTGTAAGCTCCTTGAGGACAGGGACTTTATTTTTATTAATTGTATCCCTAGAGCTTAGCACAGTGCCTGGTATACAGCGAGTGATTAATAAATATTTATTGGATTGGACTGAACTATTAAAATGGCAGCTTCTTCATAAGAAGGAAAATATCTGCCCCACCCTCACCCCCACTTCTCTTTTAACTATTTTCCAGGATGGAAATCAAGACAGTATCACAAAATATCACTGGGAAGGTATCTCAGAGACCATCTGATTCAAGCCATTCCTAAATGGGAATCCTCTCTACAAGGTGCTCCAACAAATGCTTATCAAGCCTTTGCTGGGAGACCTCTAGCAAAGGGAAACTTATTCCTCTTGGGGCAGCCCATTCCATTTCTGAAGAGCTCTCAACATGCAGCCAGTATCTGATCCTTTGCATCTTCTATTTATTACTCCTATTTCTGCCCTTTGGGGCCAAATAGAACTGAAAGCTAGTGCCTCTCCAACATGAGCGGCCCCCAAACACTAAGAGGGCAAGCCATCAGGCTCCACCAGATCTCTAACAAAGACTTTCTGTGTGATAGCCTCTGAAAGGAGAACTTGAATTCTGTTCATTGGGAAAAAGTGACTTCTCATTTAGGTAAAACAATGCATTGAGATAAACTGCTTAAATTCAATGCAAAGAAGAGTTGCCAGATATGTTTTATTTTTTATCAAATTTCCACAGAGCAAACATAAAAGCACAAGCACCACAGAGTAGATTTGTGGATCTACCCAAAGGAAAGGGGGTTTGCAAACCTATTAATTTGTTATAGTCATCTGTGTACCATTCTGAATGTTTTTTAATAAAATCTGAAAATAAAAATGTTATCCTTCATTTGAGTACCCAGTTATAGCTTCCGTTACACAAATGAAATACACTGCTACTTGAGCCTAAGGGGGGGGTTATAAAAACAACACTTGACAAACTGACAGAAATATGTTGCCTCCTGCAGAGTGATAGTGCTGTTGAAACAATTCAGGTTTATTCTTGTTTTTACTAATGTTTAATCATTTACAGAACATATTTCATTTGCAATGAAAATACTTGTTCATCAAGTTGAAAGATGTATGATAATTGCTTTTCAAGCTTTTTGTATTAACTGGGTCAAAGCATGGAACAGAAAAGGGACCAGGGAAATTCAACAATTACTCCAAAAAACTTTGGTGCCACCATTGATTTCTCAAATGCTAGAGGAAAAGAGCGTTTTAAAATAGAACAGCTGAGTTTGCATTTTCACATTCAGTTAATAATGATGAATTAAATATTTGAGGATAATATAAAAGTAAACCAAAGCTTTCACTTGTAATTTTTTTCAACCAAGTAAACTTTCGGCAGGGGGACATTCATTTTACAAAGCTAATGTTAATGTTTAACTTGATTGTATTTTAAATGGACATGGTGGCTCCTGCAGACTGTTTTCATCATTGCTACTGCCCCACTCTTGGGTACAACCCCTAAATTTTAGTGTCACCTCCATAAAAACCAAGGGGGTGGGCTTCTTTTTTCCAGAGGTTCCACAGAGATCTCTTGTGCTTAGAGAGAAGGTGATGATTTCCTGCATTAATTCACACTTGTATTATGCATTCAGCTTATTGGACTATGCAATAGTTTGTGGGGCTTTTTTCTTCCAAAAGGGAGTTATACAAATACCATAGTTTTAGGACTTAAAATTTAAAAAAAACATAATTATGAGTGTCAAATAACTAAATACATTTCTTATCTGAAATGAACATTATGAACATACTTCAAAACTACCAAATGTAGTATTAATCTTAAGATCCTTGCTATTGAAGTAATCATTCAGTTTTAGGAATTCAGTTTCGATGAAAAATAGCCAAAATCGATAGATTTCTCTGCCCTCCCACACACAAAAAAAATCCCTGTCTGACCAAAGCAGAATGGTTCTCACCTTCATAAGCAGGAAAGCAGATTATATTTAAAGTGACAAAGAAAGCCTCAAGTATTTGCAAGGCTCTTTTTTCACAGGAACATGAAGAATTTACCCAATTTAACAGTTAGCAAAATGGTACATTATGCATTCTGTTGAGCCTTATATAGAAGAGTTTTGCACGCTCCTAAAATGAAATGAGGTACAGACTGACCAGGAGTACAGTAGTGGCAATTCTCCTATCCATTTATTGTGCCCTGGCATATCAATCAATTAATCAATCAATAAGTCAACCAATACTTATTAAACTCTACAATGTTTTAGGCACTGGGGAAGCAAACACAAAAGGCCCAGCGCCTGAAGAACTACTGGAAAGGTGTGGTGATGTAGCTAAACAGAATGAGCCTATCTTTAGCCAAAATCGAAGGCGTAAGATGCCAGCAGTCCTTCTTTCCATCAGATAGCATACTGAAAAGAAGAGTGAATTCCTGGGGAAAAGAAACACGTGGAAGGAAGTTGGAAAAGTTAACTGTCAACATGGTAAGGTAAGAATCTGTCTCAATAGTTTTTAAATAATGTCCAACCAAAATGGAAGGTTCTCTCAATTAACTCTGATAACATGTTCCCTCCCCATTCCCCTGAGTCCTAGAGGCCTACTGAGACATACTACACCATGGGATAGGATTCAATGGAATTAAAAATATAAAAATGTATCACGTGAAAGTCTGGGATGGGCTTAAGTATCAGCTGATACTGGGATTAGCTAAACCAGAGATGTCAAAAACAGGAACTATGGGCAACATTCTGAGGGCCACTGACCACCTCCCTACCCTCCATTTCCCCAATCAGATTAAAAGCCTATTGAGAAATATTTAACAAAATAAATAAAAACGCAATAGAATACAGATAATGTTAAGATGTCATTTTCTAAGTCAATATACTGCAAGGATCCTTATGTAAGGCTCAGTGGCACATTTCTATTTGAGTTTGACACCACTGATCTAAGCAGCTGGATTCACCTGATAATTATTTAAGTTAGGGCTGGGGAACCTGCAGCCTCCAGGCCACATGTGGTTCCCCACCCCCTGATAAGTGCTTCAATTTCTTTGAGAAATATAGGTCTGACATGAATGTTCAAGAAGTATATGAATGGTCTCATATTTAATTAATAAATACTAAAAAAAAAAGATCTACAAAGAAAAAGAATCAATAGGTTTTGTTTTTTAAATCCTTGAAATGATACACTCAAGTAAATGAGATGCTCAGGTAAATGAAGTTATCCAACCTAAAACCTTACTCAGAAAAAAAGTGATTTGTACAGGGTCATATATGAAATTTAGGGACTACACTTCACTATGAAACACAACAAAAAAAAATCTGGTTCCTTAACTCACTAATCCATCATTCAAATGGAACAAATTATTGGAATTGCTACTGTATGTGACAAATCTTATTCCAATTCAATCCAACAGATATCTATTTAAGACTCTAATAATGCCTAAACAGCACTAAGATACAAATTTGAAAAACATTGTTCCTACACTCAGGAAGGTTACAATCTAACAGGATAAGACATTCAAAACAGTAACTATAATTCTAGGTTGAATGTGATAAAGACAAAAGGGTTCGAGACACAGTGTTCTAAGGAAATTTAAGAATTTTGAATAGGTTAGATGTGAGGTACTAGTGAGGAAACTTGGTGGAAATATCCAACATGTAGTTTACACTGGAAGTACAAGAGAGAAATTGGGGTTAGATACACACTCACCTACTTGTACAGAAATAAAACAGTCCCACTGCTAAGCAACATAAAATAAAACTAAAATAGATAGGTTGCACAATTATCTTTCATTTATGTGAAGTAAATAGCTTTTTTAAAAATTCTGATTTTTCTCAACATACATTTAGTGCCTACTATGAGTCAGTCACTATGTTGAGCACCTAGGTGGTGCAATGCATATAGTGCTGGGCCTGGAGTCAGGAAGACCTGAGTTCAAATACGGACTCAGGCACTTACTAGCTATATGATGTTGGACAAGTCACTTAACCATTTGCCTCAGTTTCTTCATCTGTAAAATGAACTAGAGAAGGAAATGGAAAACCAGTATCTCTGCCAAGAAAACCCCAAATGGGGTCACCAAGAGTTAAACATGACTTAACAACAATACATACATAGGTTGTCCCCCAACTAGGTATTAAGGATACAATGACAAAACCAACAGTCCTTGCCTTTAAGGAGTTTATATTTCATTGAATATAAGTAAATATATAATATACCAAAAACTATACAGTGATTGAAGTGGGGTTACTAACAACTCTGTTATGCAAAAATAAACTCTTGAAGAGGCACTTCAGCTACAACTTAAAAGGATCTAGAGATCCCAAGGGGCAGAAGTGAGGAAAAAGGGAAGCTAAGGCATAGAGAACAGCTGGTGCAGAGATACTGAGGTGGGAGATGGAGAAATAAGCAAGCCAGTTTGGCTGAAACATGGAATGTATGAGGGAAGTAATGTGCAATCAGCCTCAAAAGGTAGCCTGGCTCAGTGGAAAAAGAGAACAGAGTTCAACAGGAATCTGGGAGGGATAGGGATGACATGGAGAGCTACCAGGAGCAGGTAGCACTGGCAATGAAAGGAAGGTTTGCTCTGGGTAGCCTATGACTCTGAGTCATAGGAACGATGAGTTGAACCATAGGACACTAAAGGTGATAACAAAGGTCCTCAAGATTAGATCAATGCGGGGCAGCTAGGTGGTGCAGTGGATAGAGCACTGGCCCTGAAGTCAGGAGGACCTAAGTTCAAATCCGGCCTCAGACCAAACACTTGACACTTACTAGCTATGTGACCCTGGGCAAGTCACTTAACCCTAATTGCCTAAAAACAAAAAAAAATTTAAAAAAAAAGATTAGATTAATGCTTCTCAATAGAAGAAAGGCCAGGGGAGTCCAAAATAATAGAGAAGTTATTCCAAATAAGCACACACTGGAAAGTATAAACTTCAGTGACATAATTTAACTCATCAACTCCATTAAAATGTGGCAATCTGTGATATAAATTTCTTCAAAGATTCATGGTCTCTTTGGAATGAAAGGGGTGACAGAACATTTGTTCAAAGATCAGCTATCAAGCCTAATAGGAAATACCTTTAACTCCTGCATTAGATCAGAGAAATGTAAGCAGTGTGCACATGTGGAAAAACTATTCTGCAATGAATAGAATAATTATTCACCATGAACCAGGGTTCTGGTGTTTAGGTTTTCAGAGTAGCTCTCTATAGTAACCACATTTGCCCTCCAACCTCTCAGGCAAAGCTAGAAATGTGGTTTTGCTCTTTTCCCCCCTTAACTCATTCATACATTCCAGTGACAAATAATTTATTTTGATTTCCAGATATTTAATACTGCCAGTGATCTGTATGCATCCAATCAACCAACTCTCTTTAAAAATGGAAAGGCTGCTGTCTTTATTCAGAATATCAAGGTATTATCCACAAAATAAAGAAGGGCTGGAGGAGGCAATACACCTTGAATTGCCATATACTTCATTATAAAACTGACCCTGAGATATCCTGCCTGTATTTGCACTTCTATAGACCTTTAAATTTTTCTTTTCCATACCATATTTGTCTTTTCTATATCTCTTCTATGCCATATTTGTCAAAAGTATATATAATATTTTACAGTCATAACTTTTGAGAGAAGTTAGCAACATAATATCTCCTTATATAGCCATTTTAATACTGGAAAGGAGATGAATACATTCCATTAAATATTCTAAGTGTCAAAGAGTATTGTTACTATATTTTAATAAACTCCAATACAGAAAATGTTAAGAAAGTGAAAGAAATACACAAAGAATCACCAAAGAATTATGGCAACAGGGTAGCTCATTAAACATGTGAAAGGACAGTTGCACTGAATTTAGACTAACTAAAAGCAGAGCTTTTCATTTTGATTTCTCTACTCTTTCTTGGAGAACAAGCATCTTTCCATTCATTCATTCACTCATTCAACAAAGATTAAGAACTTTATTGAGTTTATTTATTGAAATTAACTTTATTTATTGAGAACCTTTATTAAATGTTAAATATTAACTTTATTGAGAACCTTTATTAAGCATCTACTATGTGCCAGGCATTGTGCTAAGTGCTGGAGATACAAAAAGAGGCAAAAGACAGTCCCTGCCCTCAAAGAGCTTATGATCTGAGTGGAGAGACAACATGCAAATAAATATATGTAGAAAAATCTATATGTAGGATAAACCGGAATTAATTGACAGAGGATAGTTACTAGAATTAAGAGGTTTCCAAACTTAAAAGAGTAATCAATATGGCAATATGCACTTTCTAAGTTTGAGCCCACTAATGTGTCCCAGACTTTTAAGGTGGTTGTCTTTGTATCAACTTCCCTGCTATCCCTCCTTATAAAATATCCCTTTCTAAGAGCTAATTAAGTTTGATTAATAATAAGTGGGGAGCACACAAGATGGAGGCTCATTAATTTTAATATTAGAAGCCACAATCCCTCAGAGTTGCCCCTAGAACTCTTAGAAAACAATAGTCGGTCATCCTTTGGGGATTTGACCCACTAGAGTGACTGGAACTGGGAAAACAAGCCCAGAGGGGATATAACACCAGTTACCACCTTTTGCTTCCAATCAAAGTTCTCCCCTTTTCTGGCTCATATAATGTTGCCTCATGGCTTCTCCCTTATCTTTCCTGTCCCTAAAGTAAACATGTGACTCTACTGGGATTTTCAAAACTTTTTTTAATTACTAACAAAAACAGGGCAGCTAGGTGGTACAGTGTATAGAGCACCAGGCCTGTAGTCAGGAAGACCTGAGTCCAAATCTGGCCTCAGACAATTACTAGTTGCATGACCCTGAGCAAGTCACTTAATCCTGCAGTTTCCTCATCTGTAAAATGAGCTAGAGAAGGAAATGGCAAACCACTCCAGTATCTTTGCCAAGAAAACCCAAATGGAGTCCTAAAGATTCCTACATGAGTGAACAACAGCAATAAAAATAGGAAAATGGGGCAAAAATAAGAAGTTATGAAGTCTTAAAAGACTTTGTGAAACTTGAAAAATTCCTTAAAACTTCACAGTAAAGGTTATTCTTGGTATGGAAAGGGAACCAAGACCTCTTCTTCACCACACTACATACTTTTTTTTCCTTGAGTGCCCCCACCTATCCTTCTAGATATTTCTTAATGCCAGGGTTGCTGCTCTTATGCCCCTTTGCTTTCACAAAAAAAGTGTCCTTCCTACATCCTATTCTTTTTTCTTTTTTCACTTAGACTCTGCAGGGAAGGCAAAGAAAAAATACACACATACACACACACACACACACACATATATGTGTATATATATATATGTATGTGTATATATATATATATGCACTAATGAGGTTTTTTGTATACACAAAGGCTGAAGTATAATTTTAACCGTACTGAATGGTTCACAGGAAAACCAAGACCGTTCATCAACTTCTATCTTCATCCTTTACAAAAGGCTACCCTGCAAATCACAAATGCTAGGGTGGAGCTTCTAGTGTAGAAATGAGAGAGGCACTGGAGGGAGTGGGGAAAAATGGATGTGGCAAGACCTACAAAGTAGTTGGGGGAATCTAGGGAAGAAGGTTCTGCTGTGGGGAGTCCCTCAACCCTCACTATCCTGTCCCTGCAGCTCCTGTCCTGTGCCAACTCTAAGCAAATGAAAAAGGTGAGAGGCAGGGAGGCCTAGGAATGAAGGAAGAAGTAGTCAAAAAAGCAGGTGAGGGAACAGTTCTTATTATCGAGGTGGATTAGTCATTGACATGAAATAGATGGATGTGAATTGAAAGTGGGGGAAAACCCAGTAACTAGAGAAAATGAAATTCATCTGAATTCTATTTTAAGTACTTCAAAGAAAGCTTACCTTGTATCATAGACAGACAGATAGATAGATAGATAGATAGATAGATAGATAGATAGATAGATAGATAGATAGATAGATAGATAGATAGATAGATAG
>NW_020954572.1:22944533-22945399 GCF_900497805.2 Vombatus ursinus | reverse complement strand
TAGATAGATAGATAGATAGATAGATAGATAGATAGATAGATAGATAGTCAGAATATCCTATCTGTTACCCAGGTCTTTCACCTCTGCAACATCTCTCAAATACACCCCCTTCTCTTCTCTGACCCTGTCACCACTCTAGTGCAGGCCCTCATCACCTTATACTTGAAGCACTACACTAGCCTGCTGGTGGGTCTGTCTTCCTCAAGTCTCTCCCCACTCCAATCCATCCTCCATTCAGTCACCAAAGTGATTTTCCTAAAGTGCAGGTCTGACTATGTCATTCCTCTACTCCATAAACTCCAGTGGTTTTCTATTGCCTCCAGGAACAACACAAACTGTTCTCTGCTTGACCTTCAAAGTTCTTCATAATCTAGCCCCCTCCTACCTTTCCAGTCTCCTTACACCTTACTCCCAGACATGAACTCTTCAATCTAGTGACATGGACCTCCTGACTATTCTACAAACAAGACATTTCATCTCTTGCTTCTAGGCATTCCCTCTGACTATCCCTCATACTTGGAATGCTCTCCTCCCTCCACTCAGACTACTGAACTCCCTGGCTTCAAGTTTCAACTAAAATCCCTACCTCCTCCTTCCCCAACCCCTCTTAATCCCAGTGTCTTCCCTCTTTAATTATTTCCTATTTATCCTGTATATAGCTTGCTTTGTACATATTTGTTTACATATTGTCTCTCCTATTAGATTGTAAGCTCCTTGAGGGCAGGGATTGTCTTTCGTCTCTTTTTGGATCCTTAGCACTTAGTATAGTGCCTGGCATGTAGTAGGTACCTAATAAATATTTATTTGTTGATTAATAGGTAGATAGATAGATAGATAGATAGATAGATAGATAGATAGATAGATAG